>NW_004524910.1:217878-224669 GCF_000260255.1 Octodon degus
ACTTGTTCATTTGCTAAAATTTAAAGATAGGAGCTAGGAAAAAATCAGGAGGAAAAAAAAAGATTACATGGAGGGCAAAAGTAGCAAGGGGAAAGATGTGATAGATATAACTGGATAATTTTTTATTTTTGGTGGGGGTACCGGGGATTGAACTCAGGACCCTGTACTTGCCAGGCAAGTGCTTATTATACTGAGCTATCTCCCTGGTCCTGGATGAAATATTATTATTATCATGAACTATTTCTTGGAGATTATTTAAAAGGCTCTTAGTTAAGATTTCTTCTCTAAAACTACTTAGAACAGACTAAATCTTCAAACCAAGGTATACATTATACTAAATCTTTACATTTTCCCTCAATTCCTCTATCATTCTGCTGCTTTATATTCCATACCAAGTTAACTACCAAGCTTCAAGTCTTCTTTTACTGTCTGAATAATTTCTCTAGCAAAAATTGAAAAATGCACTCCTTTGTCTACATATCTCTTGTATATACTTATTAAGTATTAAACTTATTTCACTTATATTTTTATTTGTACACAGTAATGTATTCAGTAAGGGCAGTTTATTTCAGACATATCAGCCAGTGTTTGACATATACTATGTTCTCAATAAATGATTGAAGGACTATATAATTCCCAAAATATGTCTTTAGCCCTAACATCATTCTGAGATATGAATTCCACATTTCTTACTGTAACCAAGACATTTCTACTCAGGATCCAGGGCTTACAGTAAACAACCACAAACTACCAGATAATTTTTATCCCTTTCTCCAATTCTTCAGAACAGATTTCTTGCCATTTATTCTTGCCTTTAACCTCAGCTTTCATGGGGTATTTATTCATGTAACCAGTGAGAATGTATATAGTGGGCCCTGACTATATAGCAATGACAAGGTGCTGCCCTTTAGAGTTCTAGGTCCTTTGAGTGAATCAGATAAGATCAGGGACACCTATACAACAAGAACAGAAAGTAGTGCAAAGTGTTCTGCTGTTATAATTCTATACAAATTACTACAGTAAATGTTGAGTAAATGTTCAGCCTCCCTCTTGGCCTTATTAATTTAACCTTGGAAAAATTCTTTTTATGCACACTTAAGTTCAATTTCTTTTTATTACCACAGCCATTATCCTAGGTGGGCCCTTCCTTTTAAATGATTATCATAAGAACCTCCTCACTGTTCTCAATGTTTTCATTCTTGCTTCCCAATCCTTCATGCATACTTCTGCTGTTATCTAGTGGCTTAAGATAAGCCAATCCCTGCCTTCATGCATATTATAGTCCAGTGGACAAGCAGACATTAAACCAAAACTGCATAAATAGTACATATGCATATATGTATACTAGTATGTTTATGTACATAAAACAATTACAAATTTCTATCATTGTTATGAAGGAAAACGATAACATAGATCTCTGCAAAGCAAAAAGAGAGTGTGCCAATTTATATTCAAGATCAGAGAATACTTCATTGAGGTAATAATATTCATGGTGATATCAGAACATCATGTATGAATTCACTAAGTAACAACTACAAAGAGAAGTATTCAAAGCAAAAAGACTAATATATACAAGGTTCTAAGGAAGTAATAATAGAGAAGGTGTGATTGCCAGGAATAATAGTGGTGCTAGTTCCAATACAGTGAACTAAACATCCATTCCCCATCTCAATTGCACCTTGAAGTCTGAAGTCAAACACTATCATTATGAAATCTTATTGCATATGTCATATGACATATCTTGGGATATTTTTCATGGAACTTTACTTCCTTCCATAGAAACATTCAGCATTTTGTACCAGAGAAACTGAGACATGGGAAAATTGTGCTCAGGTTATGAAGCTAGAAGCAATGGAGAAGAACCAAAACATTGAGCTTATAAATCTTTTAGAGAATAAAAAATAGTAAGAAAAAAATCAACAACAATCCAAAATTTCACTAAATGAAATGATAGGAGTTTGTAAATTTTTCAATTAAAAGATGAATAATTCCACAGGATAAAAATACAGGAAAACTCCTTTTTTGGACATAGAGATTAATCTCCCTCCCTTTCAATTGTTTAGTGTTTAACCACACACATTTAGACCAACAAACAAAAAGAGTGCAGAAGGAAAATATCTTCATAGTGGAAAACCATGGCAGACACCACCTTAATCAGGGATCAGGGTTTACATACCTAGAACAAAATTGTGCTGATATTGTACATTCTCCTTCATGTTGTGATGAAAAGAATATCTTTACAGTTACATTGTTCCTCACACTAAAAAGTGTCCAATCATTAAATAAAAATAGGTCTCATTGAAGGACATCCTACAAAATACTTACCCAATACTCTTTAAATGCACCAAGGTGATAAACCCTGAGAAATTTCACAGGTTGTAGGAAAATAAAGGTATGTGAAAAATCAATAAATGCAATACAGTATCCTGGAC
Organism: Octodon degus; assembly: GCF_000260255.1. Classification (NCBI taxonomy): domain Eukaryota; kingdom Metazoa; phylum Chordata; class Mammalia; order Rodentia; family Octodontidae; genus Octodon; species Octodon degus. Next base: position 220,311 of record NW_004524910.1, read on the forward strand.
TGAATTATGGAAAACAGAAGATATTTGTTAAAAAGCCACCAAATAAAACGTGGTTTGTGCATACTATAGCAATGCTTCTACTTTTTTAGTTCTATGAGTGAATCATAGTCATGTAGGATACACAAACTGGGAAACAATGGGTGAAGTATATAAAAGAATTACCTCCACTATCTTTGTGACTTTTCTATAAAATTAAGATTACTTTGTTTTCCAAGATTTTAAAAGTTTTTATTAGTAGTTTTCAGTACACAGATTTTTTCATTCATCTTAAGTAGTTGCGTATAAATAGTACAGCTCATTTCTTTTTAAAATTCCTGAGCAACTATCGAACAACAGTAGCCTTGGCTCTGTGCTATCCCATGTCTGTGGGGTCTCAACAAGGGCCACAGGGTGAAGAAGAATGTGAGCAGACCCAGGCACAGCTGCCATCACAGATGCCACACCAAACACAAGTTCGTGCTGGACATGATCCGGGAGGCATGAGGCTTCGCCCTTTGTGAGCTATGAGCCACGGAGCTGCTCAAGTCTCCAAAGACAAACGGGTCCTCAAGTTCAACAACAATAGGATGGGTCGCACATCTGCTGCAGGAGAAAGCGCGAGGAGCTGAGCAACGTGCTGACCGCAATGAGGAAGGCACCTGCGAGGAAGGGCTGAGTGCCTCGGTGGCATAAACCTTTGCAGAAAATTATAAAAATAAAATAAAGTAAAATTCCTTCTAATTCCCTCCCCCATTTCTTTCACCTCTAATTCCCATCCCAATTTTCATTCTTATTGATATTACTAATCTTAGCCCATGATATGACATGTGATGTTTATATTATTCGAAGTTATCTAGTTCTATACGGTACATCTTTATTTTACTTATGTCCCCTCCCCCTTTTACACTTCACTCTTGTTCCCTAGGACCCTTTCTTTATTCCAACAGATCCACCTCCCTAGGCCCTTCTATTCATTCCTCATATTACCTTTGTACTTAGCCTTACTCAAATGAGAGATGCAATACAATATTTAAACTTGTGTGTCTGGTTTATTTCACTCAACATTACATTTTTCAGGGTGTGTCCATTTTCCTACAAATGTCACAAAATCAACAGCCTTCACAACCCAGTAGTATTCCATTATACACAAATATCTTGTTTTCTTTATCCAGTTGTCTGCTGATAGATTTGCAGGCTGCTTCCAGGACTTAGCTATTACAAATTATGCTGCTAACAAGAATGGAATGTATGCATTGCTTTACAATAAGGTTTTTGGAGAAGATATCTAGCAGGGGGATTAGGTGGGTCATGTGGAACTTCTAATTTCACTTCCTTCAGAATCACGACACTGAATTCCATAATACTTGTACTCATTTACATTCCCACCAACAAGATATGAAAGTTTCTTTTTCACCACAGCCTCACCACCATGTTTCTATTGTTTGATATCACCATGTTGCTATTGTTTGATATCTATTGTTTGATTACCATTCTTTCTGGAGTAACATGGAATCTTAGGATTATTATAATTTGCATTTCCATAATGGTCAGAGGTGTTAAACACATTTTCATATATTTTTTGACCATTTGTACTTGTTCCCCTGTGAAGGGGACTATTCATTTCTATGAACATTTTTCTTTTGGGGAGGTTTTTGTTGTTGTTGTTGTTGTTTTGAGTTTTTTGTTTTTTGTATTTTGTATCTTAGGACAGGGTTTACAAGATCTCACTGCATACATCGGACTAGTAGTGATCCTCCTGTTTACAGCCTCCCAAGTGCTGGGATTACAAGTGTGAGCCACCATGCTGTCTCAATTGCCATCTCAGCGTGCCCCAGGGGCAAGGATGGCACAGCAGGCCTGGGGATCGAACTCCAGGCCCCTGCACCTGCCTAAGCAGGTGCTTTAATTCGCTGAGCTTCTTGGCTGGCCCTCCATGTGCATTTTTGGACTGGGGATTTAATTTTATGTGATTTAAATTTTTAATTTGTGAAATATTCTAGATATTAGTCTTCTGTTGGAGAAGTAGCTGGCAAAACTATTCCCATCCAGTCACTTGTGTTTTCACTCTACTAAATGATTTGTCTGTCATACTTGATTGCTAGTCTGATACAATCTTATTTGTTGATCCCACAATTCTTTCTCACGCAACTTATATTATGCTAAGAAAAAAAAATCTGACTATTAAAAGAATCAAAATTTGTGGTCAAGAACTTCAAGCAATATAAAATTATGTGCAATAAAATTGAATCTTTCTTTCAATACTGAACACAGTGTTCTCCCATTGTTTTATCCAGAGGCAACAACTATTATTGATTTTTTGTGTGTCTAGTCACAAATTTTCTAATAGTAAAATTTATATTTTATCATGTTCTTGTCATAAATACATATAATTTATGATTTGTGTTCTGAATGGAAAGTTTCTTTGTCTTGGTTTTTCTAAAATAAACTTTCATAAAATTTTAGAAGAGGTTGAGTTTTAAAGAAACTCTGTCTTCATAGCACAATACCCTACTAATAACTTGACATATTATTGACCCCTACATTCAGTATGATACATTTGTCACCATCAGTGAACCAACAGTGATACATTGTTTAACAAAATTGCTGAGCATTGCAGGCCAGAAAGTTTCAGAGATGGGATTAAATTTTGGTCACTCAATCCACTTCAATTTTTTGAATTTTTTTTCCTCCACACACACAATGCCACTTCACCTCTCCAATAGCTTCATTTTCCATTCATGAACTTTATCATGATAACATCTGAAATCCATCATGTCCCACATACCACACTGGCCCTGCCCCTGGGACACGCTGAGCCTGCAACCAAATCCAGGCAAGGTAGTGCACACCTGTAATCCCAGCACTGGGGAGGCTGAAAACAGAAGGATCACTACAAGTCTCAACTGCATGGTAAGACCCTGTACCAAAAACATAACTGAAAAAATAAAACAAAATATATCATGGTCTCACAAGACAAGAGCAAGAGAAGTCAGGTTTCCATGATGGAGGGAAGAAAGAGGAATTGAGGTCATCACAATAATACCAGGGGAAAATATAGGTTCCCATCCTTCCACTAGCCCTAGGGAGAAGAGAAGCACAGCTGGGAATAATTCTTCTAAGTCAAAGCTGGGAGTGTGGTCAACCACAGAGAGTGCTCACTCAATCTTGCGCAGGCAGCTAGAACCATTAAGAGATCAGCTAGGGGAGAAATTTAGATTTCTGAAATAGAGTTAGAAGTGTTGGATTACCAAAGGATGTGATTGAAGCACAAATCTCAGACAGAAATAATAAAGGAAGAGGCCCCTTTCCAATAGGTAAGTCTTCTGGCCAAGACCCAAATCAATAAGGGGACTGTGTACAAGCTCATCTGTTGAGCTGGACAAGCTCTGTGAAGGTTTTGGCGGCATACCCTATTCTATTCTTCTACTCATATCAGTTGATCTCATAAATTCTTTTCATCCTTGGCCTTCCTCTGTCCTTTCTATGTCATGAGTGAGATCTGAGGATACAAGAAGGATGGTCTTATGCAGTTTTTCCAATACCCTCTTAAATGTTCTTGGTCAGGAGGCTTCCAGAACTTATAGTCTGTATAGTACATAACAACATCCTTCAAGTCTATTTTACTCTGATTAAGTCGGGAAAGTCTTGCCTGGTGGAACATTGCTGAGGTACAAGACATCAAGCCACTCCACTTTTTAAAGATAGTTATGTGGTTATAGAAGCTTTAGAAGAGAGGCTCTTATTCCTGGGATGCTCAACAAATGAATAGCAAAAGGGTACTTCTAACAAGGTTCTGGGGGTACTACCAAGAAACCTCTTGGCTGGCCATGGAGCACCAGCTTCACCAGTGCCTCCATTGTCAGAGACAACATCAGCTCTTCTCACCAATAGTTACCAGAAGTTTTACGGAAAGCCCACTCAGCCTTTTCATCTCTGCTCTTTCCTCCATTCTACTTGTCTACATCAACTCCATATATTATACATACATCATGAAATAGGGTTTCTTTAATCTTTCAAAGAACCAGCTTTTTGATTCATTAATTCTTTGAACTGTTCTCTTTGTCTCAATTGAATTAATTTCTGCTCTAATCTTTATGATTTCTTCCCATCTTTGGGCTCAGGGTTTGGTTTGCCCTTCCTTTTCTAGTTTCTGAAGGTACAGCATTGGGGTATTTATTTGTTCCCATTCTGTTTTCCTAATTTGTGAGTTCACAGCTATGAATTTCCCTCTGAGAACTGCTTTCATTTTATCCTACAAATTCCAATAAGTTGTGGTTGAATTTTCATTGAATTGTAGATATTGTTAAATTTCTTGTTTAATTTCATCTGTTACTCATTGGTTGCTGAGTAGGATGTTGTTTAATTTTCATATATTTAGGG
>NW_004524910.1:225344-242731 GCF_000260255.1 Octodon degus
TATGAATTTCTATTAGTTCATTAAAAGGAAGTTAGTGCTTATACTGTTTGATGAATGTTACATGCCTATATCTGGCAATCTGAACAACTACTTTGAAGATAACAATGTGCCAAACAATAACCATTGTTAATATCCTGTGATTTTGTTTAAAAATTCTGTATCATTTTTATTGTTAACCTCTCTAAAATAAAAAAGTGAAAAGAGAAACTTGACCAGTGCTTCCTGGAAGCATTACATACCAGCTGAGCTAGGGAGCGGAAGGAGTCAGACAGGTGGAAGCGGGTGTGTGGAGGAGGCAGAAGTCGTGCCACGTGCAGACAGAGACACACAGTAAGGACTGATGCATTCATACCGTGAAAATTTCCACGTTACAAAGAGGAAGGGGAGACAATGCGGAAGACCAGTGATGGCACTTAGGATGTTACCCTTACTATCATTAACATACTTATCCAGAATATGTTTTTAATTATAATTGCAAAGTTTCTCATACAAAAGTACATATCACCTCTAATTTTTAATTTATTCTTCTCTAATATGGAAAGCATAATATCATGTAAGTTAAGCTATTAAAAAAAGAAAACATGAAAGTAGAAGACAAAGCATAAATGTGCAACACACTCAGTAAATTTTATCTACTTCATGAGGAACATGATTTTCATTTTCGTGATTTTATTACTAATACATAACAAATAGCTTGCTACAGAAAATATAAAAACCCAGAAAAGTAAACCCTTTCCTTCTTTTTACCATTTTAATCAAAACTTAAATTTCACCTATAATCTTTTAGTGTTTTTATGTATCATACATTTTAAAAATGGAAATTTGTCATTGTTTGCACTCTTGTGCTCTTCTTTTTCATTAAATATTATATAAACAGCATTAAAAGTTCCTCAAAAATTACTAATTTTACAAAATATTTTCTTAAATACTGACTGTCATTGAACCTCTCGTTCATCTGCACTAATGATTATTTTCAATTTGTCACTGTCATAGTCAACTATTAATCTTACACCCCAAATCATTGCCTTCTTTTCTTCTGCCAGAAGAGTTTGCTCAGTGAAATACGGGAACATTAAAAGGTCTTAATGGGGGCCTGCCCATTAGCTCAGTTGCTTAAGTGACTGCTTAAACAAAGCAATCAGGATGCTGTGGTTGGATCCCCAGATTCTCAAGCCTTACCACACCTGCCCTGAAGGCATCCTGAGCCAATAAAAATAAAAAATAATAAAATAAAAAACCACTTCTGAAAAGGTCTTAATATTGTTGTAACAAATTGACTTTTAAAGAAATTAAATTAATTAATGCAGCCTTAAGAAAATGAAGATACTGGCTAGTACACCATCCCTTACTAGCATTCAGCTTTTTTTAAAAGAATAAAAAATAGTGAAAAAATATTAGAAGCAATACAGAATTTCATTAAAATAAGATGATAGAAATTCAACAATAGATGCTCCATTGCCTACTGCTATCTTCAAATTAGTTGTTCAGATTACCAGATAAAAATATGCCACATTCATCAAAAAAATTAAAAAGAAGAAAAAATTTTAACCGTTAACTGTTCCTTTCAATAAACCAGTAGAAATCAGTAGTACAGGTATCCAAGCTATCCTGTGTATATACTACTATATTCTTCCCTTCCTTCTATTTCTTTACTCCTTTCTCCATCCCAGTTGTCCTCCCCTTTGAACAGTTTCTTTCTCTGTCACAGTATCTATTATACCTTTTGAATTTTATTTGCTTCTTCAGGTTCTTAGGCTAGAGAAACAATGCAATGTTTATACATGTGGGCCTGATTTACTGGTAAGTGGATGCAACTAGAGATCATACGAATAAGTAAAATAAAGCATTTAGTTTTTATTCTTCAATATTTCAAATTAGAAGAAGACATTAAATCTGTGTCTATTTAATTTTTAGTTTTATTCCTAGAAAAATTGAGTAGTAGCTACTAGCATTTCTTGGCAGTTAAATCTTTATGTTTCCTTCTAAATCCTTTTGAAGAAATTGCTTTCTTAAAATTATTTAAATGGCTTATTATATTACAAATGTGAAAACACTTTTGACTGTTGCCATTATTATAGATATTTTTGACATCATTTATAAAGAGGTTTATAAATCTAAAACCTTATTTTGGTTTATTAGTATTTATTCTTTAAAATGTCAATTTTCTTCTAAATGAAAAACAATACATTTCAATGTACACAATGTAAAAACTATAAAATATACAGAATCAATCTAAAACAATTGTAATTGAAGCACTAAAATACAAACAAATAAATAAGATGAAGGCTTTCTATGTGTATACATACATGAAATAAATGGAAATGAATAACTATGTATATATATGCATGTATATATCCTTTTATAATGAATTGCATTCAATATATTACTTCATAGTCTATCAATTCACAAATCATACAGTATATTTTCTTATGATGACTAATAGTCCTTAATATATATTTAAATTACTGCAATTTTATACTAAAGAATAACAATCTATTTAACTAGTCTGTATTTTGTATATTTACATTGTCATTATCATTTATGAATTGCAAAAATTATTCATTACAATAGTTGTATTACACATGAACCTGAGAGGAGAGCCTGGTATATGTAATGCCACACTTTAATTTTTTTTTATTTTTTGAAGAAGAGGAAAAGAAAGAAAAGCATTAGAAATTACACAAAACTTCACTAAACAAAGGAGTACGACCATGGTTGCTGTATTACATGAAGTTATCTTCAAAGTGGTTGTTTACCTTACCAGATAAAAATGGGCAATATTGGCTTAAAAAAGCAAAATAAATAAATAAATAAATAAAATAAAAACAACAAAAAAGTAAAAGAAACTAAAAAGAAAGAAAAGAATAAAAAGAATAAAATTTTAAGCATTAACTGCTCCTTTCTAGTAAATCAGAATATTTTGGCGATACAGTTATCCAAAATATCCTGCATACATATATATTTTTTTCCTTTCTTTCTTTTCCCGTTTTTCTCATCTATTTTTAACTCCCACTGAACAAATTCTGCCCTTTCCACAGTATCTAGTGTACCTTTCAGGTTTTATTTACCCTTTCAGGTTCTCACACTAACAAGGTTAGTTCTTGCACTAGTATGTATGAACATATATGTGGGTCTGATTAATTTCGCTTACCAATACTGTATCTAGTTGCAACCATTTATCTACAAAACCCTCCAATATATTTTTATAGTTGAATAATACTCCATTGCGTAAAAATTCCACATCATTTTTATCCATAAGATTTAGTGTTTCAGTTTTAATTTTTAAATCTTCAATCCATTTTGACTATAGTTTTCTGCACAGTGACAGGCATGGGTCTACTTTTAGTCTTTGACATTTGGAAAGCCAATTTCTCCAGCACCATTTATTAAAGAGGCTATTTTTCTTCCAGTGAAAATTTTGGCCCCTTCGTCAAAGATAAAGAGCGGAATGTGTTTTTGATTGTGTCTGCATCTTCTAATCTGTTCCATTGTCCCTGAGGTCTGCCTTTTTCAGTAGCATGCTGATTTTATCAAAGAAGCTTTGTAGTATAATGTCAAGTCAGGGATGGTGATGCCTCCTTCCTTTCCTTTGTAACCCAGGTGTGCTTCTGCTATTCTAGGTCTCTTCTGGTTCCTGATGAATTTTAGCAATTTTTTTTCTAGATCTGTGAGTTGTACTAATGGTATTTTCATCAGGATTACATTAAATCTGTATAACAATTTTAGGGGTAAGGCCATTTTCACAATGTTGGTTCTTCCTATCCAGGAGCAAGTAATATCTTTCTATTGTTTGATTGTGATTTGATACAGTGTCTCCCTATGCAGCTTAGACTCATAGTGATCTTCCTGTCTCAATCTCCCAAATGATGGAATTACAGGAATGCACCACCACCCACAGTTTCGGGTTCCCACAGGAACACATAAATTGCCCGGGCTTGCATGGCATGTGGTACTGGGGATTGAACCTTGGTCCTATTACTTGCCATGCAGGCAGTTAGGCTGCAGAGCTATCTCCCCAGCCCTACCTTTTCATTTTCTGAAATCCTCTGCATAAATCTTTTACTCCCTTTCTGAGATTAATTTCTAAGTTTTTCATTTTTTAGGCACTATTGTGAAAGGTGTATTTTCCATAATTTCTTTCTTAGTGGCTTACTGTTTGTTAGTTGAAATGCTACAAATTTTTGAGTGCTGACTTTTTATCCTGCTATACTGCTGAATTTGGTTATTAAGTCTACAAATCTCTTAGTGGAATTTTTGGTTTCCTCTATGTCCATCATTATTCCTTTTATTTCTTTCCCTTGCCTAATTGCTCTGGCTAATGTTTCCAGAACGACACGGCACAGGAGTGGTTACCATTGGCATTCTGTATTATTTCTGATTCTCAAGTGAAGTTCTTCAATTTTTGCCCATTTAGTATATGATGTTGGCTGTTGTTTTGTCACAGAAATGTAAAAGAATAAAGATACAAAGGAAAATACTGGAAAAAAAATGACTCACCGATCAAAAAGAGCTAAAGGAAGAACCGCCACTATCCATAGCAGTGCCTATATCATTTTCTCCTAAGGGGAACCAATGCTCCCATTTTTTTAATTTTTGTAAAAGCAAAAAATATGTATTTTAGAAATGTTAAATATTGAAACAAATTGGATAAAACTTCAAGGGAAAAACAGAAACAACCAAGACAGGCAAGCAAGCTGTTCTCAATACATGTTAGCCACTTACTAACCTGTCAGATTCTACACAAGCAAAGAAGATTCCCAAACACTGAATCATTACATAACTTATTTTACATTATAATATTACATATTTTTCTAGGGTTTCAGAAGAGATACTTTCATGTTTTTTAATGAGATTGTTCACATAGGACATGCTTCTCAAAGCTTAGATATTCCCAGAAACGTGAGTTTCAACATGTGTCTGGTCATGTCCCCTTGAGACTCATGATTCTGACATGGCAACCTCTCTGTACAGGGTAATCTGAAATCCAAGATCCTAACCTTCTCTAATTCTCTAACAGTAAGAAAGAACCTGACAAACATGTTCAAAATGTGATTAGTCAAACGAAGAATTTCTCGCCATAACTGTATGGAGGATTTGTACCTATGGCTGATGGAAACTGGACAGGAATAAGTGACTTTATCCTCATGAGCTTCTCCTCACTACCTACTAAAATACAGTCCTTGCTCTTCCTGGTATTCCTCTTTATCTACCTGGTCACGCTGATGGGAAACAGCCTCATCATTCTGGTTACCTTGGCTGATCCCATGCTGCACAGCCCCATGTACTTCTTCCTCAGGAACTTGTCCTTCTTAGAGATTGGATTCAACCTAGTCATTGTACCTAAAATGTTAAGAACCCTGCTTGTCCAGGACACAACCATCTCCTTCCTGGGCTGTGCCACTCAGATGTATTTCTTTTTCTTCTTTGGGGTGGCTGAATGCTTTCTCTTGGCCACCATGGCATACGACCGCTATGTAGCCATCTGCAGTCCCTTGCATTACCCAGTCCTCATGAACCAGAGGACATGCACCAAACTGGCTGTAGCCTCCTGGTTTCCAGGATTTCCTGTAGCCACTGTGCAGACCACATGGCTCTTCAGTTTCCCATTCTGTGCCACCAACAAAGTGAACCACTTCTTCTGTGACAGCCCACCTGTGCTGAAGCTGGTCTGTGCAGACACAGCACTCTTTGAGATCTATGCCATTGTTGGAACCATTCTGGTGGTCATGATACCCTGCTTGCTGATCCTATGCTCCTACTCACGCATCGCTGCTGCCATCCTCAAGATTCCATCAGCTAGAGGGAAGCGTAAGGCTTTCTCTACCTGCTCTTCCCATCTCCTTGTGGTCTCCCTTTTCTACGTGTCTTCCAGTCTCACATATTTCCGGCCGAAGTCAAATAATTCTCCTGAGAGCAAGAAATTATTATCATTGTCCTACACTGTTGTGACTCCCATGTTGAACCCTATCATCTATAGCCTGAGGAATAATGAGGTGAAGAATGCCCTTAGCCGGACCTTCTGCAGGGCCCTAGGACTCAAAAACCATCCCTCATAAACAATTTGTACCAGTTTCTTCTCCACTGGGCTGGAATTTAATTTTTGAAGTATTATTTGGTAAGTTGGTGGAGGAAAGAGTATCTATTGTACCCATCTGCCAAATTTCTCTGCCTTCCCAATATTGTCATATATATTTACTCATTTGTGCAAATAATATTCTAATACTTTTGTGTTAACTCATAACTTTACCAATGGGCATAAATGAGGCCTATACCATAAATGATGTAAGATTGTTGCTAATGTGAACTTGAGGAAACAAACCTGGAAAATATCTCATACATTATTTAAATTGATGCTGCCATAATCTCTTTAATATTTTTATATATGTTTATTTATTTACATATTTACTATTCCCATTTTTAAATACTGAAACACATTCAGATGACCCCACGATCATACAGGCATCAAGTAATAGAGGTTGGATTTGAATCTGAATTTCTGATATCAACTACATTTTTCTTTCATTCCAAGTTCGTTAGGAGTTATAATATCAATTCAATGAGGTATAATAATCATTAGCAATACAATATGTAATTTTATAACAAAATAATTAAGGGGAAATTTTCCTAACTGCTTGCCAAGGATTACTGGAAATGGTATTCTTATGAACTTATTTCTCATGATGTTTCTGATCTAATTATATAATAATTTTATATACATTGGATAGTCATTCTCACTACAATCTAGGTTAAGAACTGAAGTGTAGAAACAAGAAGAAAATTCACAAATTCTAATTAGCTAGTAAACACTTTACTTATAACACTGACAGGTGTAACTATATTTTATGAATATTCCATGTTTCATTTTACCACTTAATATTATAATAAGAGTTGCAATATTAGGCTCCCCACAAGTTATTTAAGACAGTAAAATGGTTTTCTCAACTAAAAATGAGGAGATCCATAGTCACTTTCATACAGCATATTAACAACTAAGTTGCATAATAAATATACAATTCTTAACATGAATTATAGATTATTATTCAGATTGCTATCTAAATTGTTTCCCCATTGTCATTTGTCTTATTATCTTTATCTCATATTTATGACATAATTTTCATACTTATTGTGATTATTTGGTACCTGTACATGGCATCTCTTAAATCTTGTCATTTCCACATCTCCTCCCCCACAATCAGGCCCTGGGCCCCTTCGCACTTGCAAATGGAGATACAATTAGTATTTAAATTGTGTGTCTGATTTATTTTGTCAACATTATATTTCTCAGGTATCTCTATTTTCCCACAAATGACTCATTTATCCTTCTTCATAGTTGAATGGCATTCCATTATTATAGATATCACATTTTATTTATTCATTTATCTGTTATTATGTATACAAACTGGCTCTGGGATTTAGCTATTATAAATTGTGCTGCTATGAACATTGTTATCCATCCATCATTACGTGATGTACTTAGCTCTTTTAGGAAGAGATAAAGACGAGTAACAGTTGGGTCAAATAAATTTCTAACTAGTTCTTTGAGTAATCTCCCTGCTGATTTCAACATGGTTGTAGTAGTTTACATTGGCATCAATAACTAATGAACTATTTTACAGTTTAAGATTTTATTGAGCAACCCACTCAGGTACCCTTCTGTCCCTCTCTCCGACATAAGTTTTCTTTCCTCCAATAAATATATTCTGCTCTTAAAAAAAAGATTTTATCATTACTATGTTGAAATCAAATCTCAGAAATAGAACTAGTGAATCAAAATCTATGAAATTTTCTGAGTTTAAATTTTGTTGTCATATGTGCTTACTATGAGCCAAACACTTTACATGGGAGTATTTCCAAGAGCAAACATGTACAACTTTTAGTGAAAAATAGGTTAATTCATAAAGTAGATGAGACATATCCACCTCGTAAGAGACCTTCAAAATATAGATGAAAAACTGACAGAAGTCAAAGAAAAAACAGACCCTTGCATAGACTGGGAGGACTTCTAAACTTGTTTCTCATTAATTAGTAAGATAAATAGAGAGAAAAATCAGTAAGTATAGAAAAGACTTGAGAAACAAAAAGACTAAACTATTCCAAAATGAAGTTAATACACCACAAAATAAAATAAAAGCCACATAAGCTTAGGCAGGCTCAGGAACCACAGTTCCATCCCCGGGACCACATGCCATGCCAGCCATGCCTCCGGGGTGGGCTGAGCTGGCCAAAGTTTGGCAGCGGTGGCACATGCCTGTAATCCCAGCTGTGGGGAGGGTGAAAGCAAGGGGATCACCATGTGTTTGAGCTGTATAGTGAGACCCTGCAGCAACCCATTTACAATGGCATCACAATGGAGATTGATTATTTTATATGGAGAATTAAAGAGGCTCCATATTTTCAAATAATGTAACCTCCTTTCCTATGGCATCAAAGTCTAAGAAAACACTGCTAGAACTTTATTTTGCACTGAGATATAATTTGTCATAAATTTGCTTAAGGACAGAAGTCAGGTCCAGGCAGATAGCTCAGTAGAGTAAGTGCTTGTTTAGCAAGTACAAGGTCCTGAGTTCAATCCTAGGTGAAGAAAAAAAAAAAAAAGAGCAGAGGTCACCCTGTTGTCTAACTTTTGACAGCATGGTAGTGGAATACGGTAGCTACATATTCAAATACTAGATGTCATCTATATTATCATACCATGGAATAATTTTTCAATATAACTATGGTTTTTGCCTTATAGTTTATGGTTGAATTCATCAAGAAACTATATCAAGTGTGAATTCAAAGATTACTTTCAAACCATTTGTTATTGAGTAGTAACGGTCCAGTATAGTACCTCTTGTTTGAAAAAATTTCTGTTTGACCTGTACTCAAGTAGAAACTTTTCAAAGAAACTGTTCAAACAGAAAGAGTGACTATGGTAGGAGAAAGAAGAAAGAAAGAAAAAGGAAGAAAATGAAAATATCCCATGTTCTCTTAGACCATTGTAAAGAAAGGTTTGTGCTAATATAATTTGCACAATATTCATGCCTACATCTTCTCAATAAATCTTCTTTGAAAATAACAATGCACAATGTATTAACTACTGTTACTCTCCTATCACTGTTACTTTTAATTTTGTTTTTCTTGAAATAAAAAGAACTGTAATAAAACTATATGATTTCTAAATGATCAAATTGTTCTATGTTACAGAAATTCAGAATTTTTCATTTCCATTGCTAACAAAATTCACAAAATTTATATTTATGTCCACAAAAGCAAATGAAGTTCACTATTGATACATCTAGTTCAATAACAAATGATAAATTTTGATGTAAATAATATAATACCCACAATCTTGAAATACTTTGCATTTTAACAAACTTTAAATTTTTCCATCAAGTCTTTACTACTCTCTCTATGTATATATGTATATTAGACTGTAACACATCTTAACTGACTACACATTTTCTATTGAACTCATATTTCTTTCAACTTCACTGAAGCTTGTTTATACCTCATATAATTCCATGAGGAGTCAAATTTTTCTTTGACTTCAAACTCAGCATTAATCTTTCAATAAAGAAGAAAGTGTCAAAACCACTAATATAGGGGCGAGGGAGGTGACTCAGTAAATAAGCACTTGCCTGGCAAGCACAAGGGCCTGAGTTCAATCCCCAGTTCCACAAAAAAAAGCACCTAACATTTGTCAATTGGTCAACAGACACAAAAAACACTCAAAATGGCATTTATTATTTTCTAATTGACTATTGATATTTCTCATAAAAGCTTTAATTCTTATAGGATCACTTCTCCTCAGAAGATAAGGGGGTTAGGCAAATGTGTTTTCTAGACACATTCTTTAAGTTGTTGCATGAAATACAATTTAACAGACTCATCCTTCATAAAGGCTTTCCTTGTTTGACTAATAAGTCACCTGGAACTTTAGTTTGATTGCAGACTTTCATTTACTTTTTATTTTTGTGAAAAAATTCCATTTGGATGAGATGAACCAAATAAAATTTACAATTGTTTCTATTGCTTTCTATGACCTCAATTATTGTCACAATGCTTAGGTATCCACATTCATTATATTCCTTTAGCAATGACTATATCATTGCATGATAAATTCAACTTCAACCATCTTATTTGATAGCAACTGTCTCCAAATGTGACATTTGAAGCCCACTTTCTTTTCTTTTATTAGAATGATGTTTGTACACTGGGAGTAAAAATGAATAAATAAAGTGGTATACTACAAAGTTATACATGAAATTCAAAACATAAAGAAATAATAAGAGAATCATTGTGATTAATCATACTAAGTAGCTGATTAAAGTGTCATAAATGCATGGACTCTATCACAAGTCCTCCACTTTGCTATTTTACATAACAGCAATCCAATACGTAAATGAATGAGTATAATTGTGCTCCAACAAAACTTTATACTGACTCATGAATTCATTTAATTTGTATATGCAAATAAATATTTTGATTTTTCTAACTTTTCAAATGTAAAAAAGGAATACACACAGAAACATTTTACACTCATGGACAATGGATACACTGATAAACTGTTGCTTTAGCACTTTGGCTACAGTGTTTTCTTTCTTTTTTAATATTATTTTATTCTATTTTGAAGAGTAGAAACAAAAGCTCTGTCTATGATATTGGGAAAACTGATTAGGAGCTCTGATGCCTTAGCTTGCTTTCTGTAAAATGAGGACAATTATAGCATAAACTTCACCTTGGTGGAGCAGATTCAGTGAAATCATATGTATTAATCCCTAAAGATCTATGTGGGGCACATGATAATTCCTAAAGAAAAGCTAACTGTTATGATGGTGTTAGTGGCCCTGGTGGTAGTATTGATGATAACAACCATAACAAAAGTTGTACCATAGAAGAAGAAAATGTATGAAGATTGCACAGCTGATGTAAATAGGAGTTAAATACTAAAAAGCCCTCTGTGTCGAACTGTTTTAACACTACTCTGTGAATTCCATCAGTGAATTTAAGAGTTTTCAGCACAAGGAGACCATCAGATCTATATTTTGGAATATTACCTTGAATGTTAAAATGAGTCTATAAAGGGGCCAATATGTAGAGCTGACAGTGATCATGGCTGCTCTGCACAGTAGCCACTCTTAGAAACCTACAGCCAGCAGGCAGCAAGCTTCAAAGATGCCTCCTTGCCAAGATGAGGGCACTTGGAGATGTGGCTTTGTGGCCTCATTCATTAAGCTGTCTCTGTAGATCTGTTCCTATCTATTCATTTAAGCTTTCCCTTCAAGATCAGGAGAGTCCACTAGGAGCCTCAGTAGCCTATTTTCCCTGAGGAGCAGGCTGTCTCATTAACAGCTTTTAATGAGGTCATGGTCACAGACTCATTAGTAGATTGGTTAGTCTGCAGCCCCAGGGGAAGAGGTCATTGAGGACTAAAGTCAGGAATGACACAATTCAGCCCAAATGTGCTGCTTTGGAAGGAGATACGGTGAATTCATCCTAAGAAGAACTCCTAGGCTTTCACTGTTGCCTTGGGGGGCTTTCCAACTTTTCTGGAAATAGCAACCAGGATGGAGGAGGGCCTTGAGGGAGGAAGAGAAAACAGAGCAAGTGTTCAGGCTTACACGCTCCTGATCAATAGGAAGTATTGAGGACATAAAACATTCTCCAAGTTTTCTTGTAGGCTAGTACTGCTGGGTCTCTATTGCACCAGCATGTAAGCATTTGGACTAATGCTGGTAACTTATCTGCACTAGCATGAAAGCATTACACTAACATCCAAACATTTTATCATCTTACTGTCTATAACCATGGATTCTTTGCTATTCTCTATATAGCCAAATGCACAGTCTGTGTGACAGTTTAGAAATCTTACAGGTGGTACTTTCTCTGAAGGTTCAGTCATTGGCACACTTCTTCTATTCTCCCTGTGTAATATTTTCTTAGACATTCCATCTATTTCCATGGTTTCAAAAAATCACTCCTGTAGAGATGAAACTTGGGAGTTGATTCCAATTTCCCACCAGGATTGGTGCAAGATCTACACAATTCATCTCACAGTTGCCAATCAAGTAATAATACACTTCATACCATTCCACCCTCTGTAGCCTCCCCACAGTTCTCTCTAAATACACATTCTACTCTGTTATTATTAAGCTTAAAACCTTTATGATTTGCCCTCATCTTTATGATTAAACTCATGCTTTTAGCATGCCATACAAACTAGCTTTTTCCAACTTTAGATTTTACCATACTTTAGCATATATTTAATGGATATTCAGCTATTGTCATAATATTTTCTTCCCACACACCGTGCATTAGTAGCTAGTCTTTTTTATTCCCATAAAAAGTGAAGCCAGGGGCCAGTGAGATAGCTCAGTGGTTGCAAGAGACTACTTAGGCAAGCTTAAGCAGGCACAGAGGACCATGGTTCAATTCCAGGCACCACAAGCTGCGCCAGTCCTGCCCTTAGGGTGGGCTGAGCTAGCAAAAAAAAAAAAAAAGAAGTTAATATATGTGTAAAAAAAAAAAAATAAATAAATGTCAGCCTGAAAAATTACTTTCACACCTAAATGTGTTATTAACTTGTTATTGACGTTATTTTAAATTTTTATCCTTCCATCAATTCATCTGTGAATATGGAATGTTTCTTGAGTTTGTATAAAAGTGAAATGTGAGTAATAAAAGCAATAATGAAGGTATTAAAAGGCCAGTTGTTCTGTAGAAGCAGACATGCAAGTGAGCCACACAAACATTAACCAACCACTTCCACTTGTAGACTTGCTTCCTGCTTCTATTCCTTAGTATTTATTCCTATTTATAAGTACTATATCAATAATGCAGAATTTTTAACATGTATACACTATTTGTAATTAACCAGATTATCAGGTTTTGTACTGTAACATCATGTAACTCATTTGTGTCCCAAATTTTCTGATCGAAGAGATTATGGGGCCACAGATGAAAATGAATGATGATAGAGAGTGTGCCTAAGGAGAGTCACATGGAGAGAAAACATTCTTTCAGGCTTTCACAGAAAGCAAATAGGTCAAGCAATGGTCATGACTCATCCACATGGCTGATACCCACAAAGAATCTACAAACTGCGGGACAGGGTTTCAGGTTAAATCCTGAGGGGATTTGACTGACCTTATCAGATACAAAAGTTACATTTCTTGTTACATAGGTCTTGCTTTATCTTGATCTGAACTATGCAGCAGAAAAGTATAAAAACAAAGTATAGAAAGTAAAGCCATATTACTATGCTGAGCTGTAAAAGGCTCAAGTCAACAACTTCTGACAATGCCAGTCTTACGGTTAACCCACTACTATTATGGACTACTGGACTATATTGGTATATTTTGCTGAATTCATGCACCTATAATATTTAAATGCCAATGAAATACCCTTCTCTGACAAAACTAAACAAAAAAGGGGGATACAAATGAAGGACCATTTTGTATCTGTATATTCAAAGTAGTTAGGATAGATATACAGCTACATTCTCTTAATTCAATGAATAGAGAGATTTGTTCTAATAGTGTTTGTGGACAGGATATCATGTCTGCATCTTGTACAGTGAATAACCACGAAGACAACAATATGCAATGTACTATTGAAACTGTCCCACTAATCGGATTTCAAACTGTCTCATTGCTATTTCTTTCTCAATAAAATTATTGAAAAAAATTATCAGATTTTCACCCTTTTCCAGGAAACAGGGTAAGGAAGGAATTATCTGGTAATTTCTCCAAACATGAATCACCGGTTTGTTGTTAATGTACACCTCACAGGGGTCAACTGCAGACACAGAGTTCAGGAAAAGTAGCAAGAAGAACTTAGGTTTAAGCTGAGCTTTGTCCAACCTTATCATGTTCTTTTAAGGAGGGGAAAAATATATGTTACATGAAAGGCCAAAAGTTGTGAGGGGGGAAATGTTGGGATGCATAGATATGACTGGATGAAATATTATGATGTATCATGAACTATTTCTTGGAGAATTTTAAAAGGCTCTAAGCTAACATTTATTCTCTAAAACTACTTGGAACAGCTCAATCCCTGGTGTGCTGTTCCAGCCCCGCCCCCGGGACATGCTGAATCTGCTACTGAGACTGGGCGAATTGTCACGTGCCTGTAATCCCAGCCTTTGGGAGGCTGAAAACAGAAGGATCACGAGTCCAGTCTATAGAGTGAGACCTTATAGACCCTGTACTAAATACATAAAAATAAAAAATAAAGAAATAAAACTACTTGGAACAGATTAAATCTTCAAACCAAGGTAAACATTATTACTAAATCGTTTTTTCACTCAATTCCAATATCGTTCTGCTGCTTTACACTCCATACCAAGTAAACTACCACATATCATTTAAGATTCAACTCTAATGTTTTCCCTTCTGTTTTGTTTTGTTTTGTTTTGTTTTGTTTTGTTTTGTTTTGTTTTTCAGAACCGGGGATTGAAGTCAGGCCCTTGCGCTTGCCAGGGAAGCGCTTATTCCACTGAGCCATCTCCCCGGCCCCTTCCCTTCTGTTATTGTTGGAAAATTTTTCTAGTAAAATTAGACACCCTCCTTTGTACACATATAGTATCTCATATATATACTTGTTAAATATTAAACTTATTTCAGCTATATTTATACAGGGACACAGTAACTGTCACAGTAATGACAGTTTATTTCAGATATGTCAGCTAGTGTTTGGCAGATACAAATATGTTCTCAATAAATGACTGAAGGAATGTAAAATTCCCAAAGTATGCCTTTAGCCCTAACATCACTCTGAAATATGAGTTCAACATTTCTTACTGTAGCCAAGACATTTCCATTCAGGATCCAGAGCTTACAGTAAGCAAGTACAAACTCCCAGACAATTTTTATCCCTTTCTCAAATTCTATTTTTATTTAATATTATTTTATTTTGAAAAGCAAAAATAAAAACAACAACAAAAATCTGAAACAAAGATCTCCAATTCTTGACAACAGCTTTCTTGCCACGTATTCCTGCCTTTGACCTCAGCTTTCATTAGGATATTTCTTCATTTAATCAGTGAAAATGTACATAGTGGGCCCTGAGTATACAGCAATGACAAGGTGCTGCTCTTTATGCCCTTTAAATCTCCTTCAAGTGATTCACATCAGAGCAGGAGCACCTGGAGAACATGAAGACAATGTGGTGCAAAGTGTTCTACTGTTATAGTTCTACACAAATTACTACAGTAAGTGTTCAATAAATGTTCGGCTAGCCTCTTGGCCTTATTAATTTAACCTTGGAAAAATTCTTTTCATGCCCACTTAGGTCCAATTTCCATTTTCATTACCACAGCCATTATCCTAGTCAGGCCCTTACTTCTAAATGATTATTGTAAGAGCCTCCTCACTGTTCTCCCAAGGTTTTTATTCTCACTTCCCAATCCTTCACGCACTCTGCTACACCACTATCTATTGGCTTATCATATGAACAAAACTCTGCCTTCAAGGATATTACAGTACAATGGCAGTAAGCATTAAACCACCTACATAAATCATACTTATACATGTATGTATATAGGATGTATATATAGATATATATAACACAACTACACATTGCTATTAATATTATTAAGGAAAATTATAACATAGCTCTCTGTGGTGCAAAAAGAGGGAGTTCTGGTTTATATTCAGCATCAAAGAATACTTCACTGATGAAATAACATTCACAGGGATATGTCAATGTCATGCATGAATTCACTAAATAACAATTACAAAGAGAATTGTAATTGTTATTTAAACAATTACAAAGAGAATTGTAATTGTTATTTAAAAAAGAAAAAAGACTAATATGTACAAAGACCCTAAGGAATTAATAATATAAAAGGCATGATTTCCAGGAATAACAGTGGTGGCAGTCATCATACAATGAACCAAAATCTCCATTCCCCATCTCAATGGCAATTTGATCCTATGTCAAACACTAGCATTATGAAGACTTATTACATATATCATGTGCCATATCTTGGTATATATTTCATACAACTTTATTTCCTTTGATATAAGACATTCAGAATTTTGTACCAGAGACAGTGAAACAGGAGAAATTTCTGTCCAGGTTATGAAGTTGGAAAGCAATGGGAAAGAAAGGTTTGTACTAATATTGTTTAGACAATATATCATGTCTGCATCGTGTCCTATGAAAAATTACTATGAACACAACAATATGCAATGTATTAATTATTGTAACTGTCTTATTAACCTGTTTTGAACTGTTTCATTCCTATTTTATCTTTTTTCTCATTAAATGCATAAAAAACATTATAAAAAGAACCAAAATGTTTAGTTTATAAACGTTTTTAAAAAGAATACAAAGCAGTGAGAAAAAAATTAGAAATGATAGAGAATTTCACACAAGAAAATGATAGGAGTTACTTTGTAAATTTTTAATTAAAGGATAAGTAATTATACAGAATAAACAGTGCCTAAGGAGAGTCACATGGAGAGAAAACATTCTCTCAGGCTTTCACAGAGAGCAAATTGGTCATGCAATGGCTGTGACTCATCCACATGGCTGACACTGACAAAGGATCTACAAACTGCGGTATAGAGTTTCAGGTTTAATCCTGACGGGATTTGACTGACCTTATCAGACACAAAAGTTACATTTCTTGTTATATAGGTCTTGCTTTATCTTGGTCTTAACTATCCAGCAGAAGAGTATAAAAACAAAGTATAAAAAGTAAAGCCACATTAATATGCTGAGCTCTAAAAAGCTCAAGTCAACAACTTTGGACATTGACAGCCTTACGAAAAACATACTACTCTTATGGACTACTGGACTCTATTGGGAGATTCTACTGAATTCAAGCATCTACAATATTTAAATGACAATGGAATGCCCTTCTCTGACAAAACTAACCAAACAAGTGGGATAGAAATGAACAACCCTTTTGTATCTGTATACTCAAAATAGTTAGGATAGATATACAGCTCCACTCTCTTAGTTCAATGAACAGAGAGGTTTATAACAATAGTATTTGAGACAGGATATCATGTCTGCATCTTGTACAATGAATAACCACTAAGACAACAATATGCAATATATTAATTACTGAAAATGTGCCAGTAATCAGTTGAAACTGTCTCATTGATATTTGTTTCTCAATAAAATTAGTTTTAAAAATGCAATAAAACTTCTTTATGGAAATAGTGGTTAGTCTGCCTCCCTTTCACTTATTTGTAGTCTAAAACTCACTTCTAGAAAAAAAGAGCACAAATGGAAGATATCTTCACAGTGGGGAAACACGGCAGACACCACCATACTCAGGGATCGAGGTGTACATACCTACTAACACAAAGTTGTGCTGATATCGTGCACTCCTCTACATGTTATGATGAAAAGAACATGGTTACAGAATTATTGCTCCTCAGGCCAAAAAA
>NW_004524910.1:243171-246332 GCF_000260255.1 Octodon degus
TAAGGAGTAGTTACATATAAATATTTCAGCTCATGGGGCCGGGGAAACAGCTCAGAAGAATAAGCACTTGCCTGGCAAGAGCAAGGGCCTGAGTCCGATCCCTGGTTCCAAAAAAAATAAATAAATAAAAATAAATAAACAAATAAATATTTTAGTTCGCTTTTTAATTTCTTTTAATTCCTTCCCCACTTCCTTTCAACTCTAATTCCCCATCCCAATTTTAATTCTTATTGTTATAACTAATCTTAGCCCATGATGTAGCATACAGCATTCACATTCTTTCAAGCTATCATTCCTCTACATGGTACATATTTATTTTTCTTATGTCCCCTTCCACTCCTCTTTACACTTCACCCCTGTCCTTTGGACCCCTTCTTCATTCCAAGAGAGCCACCTCATGGACCCCTTCTGTTCACTGTTTATTATTCCCTTTGTGGTACTTTAATGCACTCAAATGAGTTCTATAATATAACACTTAACCTTGTGTGTCTGGTTTATTTCACTCAACATGATATTTTCCAGGTGCATCCATTTTCCTACAAATGCCTCAAAATTGACAGCCTTCGCAGCCCAGTATCATTCCATTATATATAAATACAGCATTTTCTCTGTCCAGTTGTCTGCTGGTGGACATACAGGCTGCTTCCAGGATTGAGTTATTACAAACTGTGCTGCTATAAACATTGACATGCATGTATCACTGTATGATGATACATTAAGCTCTTTGGAGAAGATACCTAGCATGGAGAGCTAGGTGGGTCATATGGATTTTTTTTTCATTTCAGTCCCTTCAGAATTCAAGATACTGATTCTCATAATATTTGTAGTCATTTACATTTCCACCACCAAAGTACTAAGATTTCTTTTTCACCACAGTCTCACTACCATTTTTTTTTTAGTTTGATACCTTGATGATTGCCATTCTTTCTGGAATAACACTGAATTTTAGAATTATAATTTGCTTTTCCATACTGGCCAAAGGTGTTGAAACACGTTTTCATATATTTGTTGACCATTTGTACTTGCTCCTCTGTGAAGGGACTGTTCATTTTCCTTGTGCATTTTTGGACTGGGTCTTTACTTTTATGTGGTTTAATTTTTTAATTTGTTACATATTCTAGATATTAGTCCTCTGTCTGAGGAGTAGCTAGAAAAATTTTTCCCATCCTGTTGCTTATATCTTCACTCTACTATATGATCTGTTTGTCATATTTTATTATTGGTCAGGTACAGTCCAATTTGTTAATTCATGCTATTCTTTCTTGTGCAGCTGAGGTTATGTTGGGAAAAATAATCTGACTGTTAAAATTAAATAACAATTTTTTTTATTTTAGGGAAGAGTCTACAGGGTGTTCAGGGTCTCACTACTAGAACACACTTGTAGTGATCCGCCTGTTTACAGCCTCCCAACAGCTGGGATTACAGGACACGCCACCACGCCCAGTCTCAATAGCCATCTCAGCACACCCAGCGGGCAGGGCCAGCATGGCTGGCATGCTCAGGGATCGAAGCCCTGGTCCCTGTGCCTGCTTGCAGGAACATTAATCCACTGAACTATTTGGCTAGTCTTTAAATAACAATTTATAGAAAAAAAAACCTTCAAGCAATATAAAATTATGTCCAATAAAGGCAAATCTTCCTTTCAATACTGAACAAAGTGTTCTCCCATTCTTCTGTCCAGAGGCAACAACTATTATTTATTTTTATGTATCTTGCCACAAATTCTAATAAAAATTTATATTTATCATTTTCTTGTCATAAATATATGCAATTTATGATTTGCATTCCGAATGTAAGATTTCTTCATCTTGGTTTTTCTAAAATAAACTTCTCCAAATTTTAGAACAGGTTGAGTTTTAAAGAAATACGGTCTTGATAGCACAATACCCCACCAACATCTTCCGATATCATTGACCCCTAATTTCTGTATGATACATTTGTCACTATTCATGAACCAATACTGACACATAGTTTGAAAAAATTGCTGAGCATTGCAGGCCAGAAAGATTCTGAGCTGAGATTAAATATACGTCCCTCTAACTTCAAACTTTTGTGGATTTTTTTCTCCACACAGTGCTACTTCCCCTCACCAATAGTTTAGTTTTTCATTCATGACCTTTATCCTGTTATCATCTAAAATTCATCTGGTCTCACAAAACAAGGGTAAAATAAGTCAGTTTTCCATGAGGAAGGAAAGAAAGAGGAACGGAGGTCATCACAATAATACCAGAGGGAAATATAGGTTCCCATCTTTCCACTAGCCCCAGGGAGAAAAGAGGCACAGCTGGGAATAATTATTCTAAAGTCAAGGATGGGAGTGTGGTCAAGTGCATGCACAGGCAGCTAGAACCACTAAGAGACCTGCTAGGGAAGGAATTCAGATTTCTGAAACACAGCTAGAGCTACTGGATTACTAAAGGACATGCATGAAGCAGGAATATCAGGCACAAATGATAAAGGAAGAGGCCCCTTTCCAATAGGTAAGTCTTCTGGCCAAGACCCAAATCAATAAGGGGACTGTGTACAAGCTCATCTGTTGAACTGGACAAGCTTATGGCAGTTTTTGGTAGGATACCCTATTCTATTCCTCTTTCCATATCAGGATGATCTCATAAATTTCTTTCATCCTTGGCCCTCCTCTGTCCTTTCTATGTCATGAGTGAGATCTGAGGATACAAGACGGATGGTCTTATGCAGTTTTTCCAATACCCTCTTAAATGTTCTGGGTCAGGAGGCTTCCAGAACTTATAGTCTGTATAGTACATAACAACATCCTTCAAGTCTATTTTACTCCGAGTAAGTCAGGAAAGTCTTGCCTGGTGGAACATAGCTGAAGTACAAGACATCAAGTCACTCCACTTTTTAAAGATAGTTATGTGGTTATAGAAGCTTTAGAAGAGAGGCTCTTATTCCTGGGATGCTCAACAATGACTAGCAAAAAGGTGCTCATAAAGAAGTTCTGGGATACTACCAAGAAGCCTCTTGGCTGGTCGTGGAACACCAGCTTCGCCAGTGCCTCCACTGTCAGAGACAGAGCATCAGCTCCCTCTAGCTAGTAGTTACCAGAAGTTTTACAGGAAGCCCACTCAGCCCTCTCATCTCTGCTCTTTCCTCCATCTTATTTCTACATCAGCTCCACACATTACACATCCATCATGAAA
>NW_004524910.1:246487-248398 GCF_000260255.1 Octodon degus
AGTTTATTCTAGACAGACATGGGGCTACTTCCTATAAAGATTTCTGAGATTTTCAATAGTATGAGGAAGTATACAGAGTGGGATATAAGTTGGTAAGCTGGGATATGATCAGTGTCTGAATGATTAAAATATTTTACTCATAAGTGAAATAAACCAGACTTGCATGTGTAAACATCAGATTGTCAGCCCAATGTAAGAAACTAAAAGAGTAAATAAGATCCAAATGGTACAGTAGATATTGTGAGAGAGAAAGAAACTACTCAAAAAGAAAGAACAACTAGGATGGAGGAAAGGAGAAAAGAAGGACAGGGAAATATATAGGAAATATATATTTATATATGATAGTTAAGGTAATTGTGCTATGAATTTCTATTAATTCATTAAAAGGAAGTTAGTGCTTATACTGTTTGATGAATGTTACATGCCTATATCTGTCAACCTGAACAACTACTTTGAAGATAACAATGCAAAATAATAACCACTGTTAATATCCTGCCATTATGTTTAAAAAAATCATATCATTTTTATTGTTTGTTAACCTCTTTAAAATGAAAAAGTGAAAAGAGAAACTGACCAGTGCTTCCTGGAAGCATTACATACCAGCTGAGCTAGGGAGCGGAAGGAGTCAGACAGGTGGAAGCCAGTGTGTGGAGGAGACAGAAGTCGTGCCACGCGCAGAGAAGAGGAGCACAATAGGGACTGATGCGTTCGTACAGTGAAGATCTCCACCTTACAGAGAGGAAGGGGAGACAATGCGAAGACCATTGATGGCACTTTGGATGCCACTTTTACTGTCAGTAGCATATTTGTTCAGAATATAAGTTTTTAATTATAATTGCAAAGTTCCTCATGCAAAAATTTTACTCTACGCATCTCTAATATGGAAAACATAATGATGTCATTTAAGTCAAGCTGCAAGAAAAAAGGAAAACATGAATGCAAATCACAAAGCATAAATCTGCTGCACACTCAGTAAATTGTGTCTACTTCACAGGGATCATGATTTTCATTTTCATGTTTTTATTACTAACACATAGCAAATATAGCTCACTACAGAAACCATAGAAACCCAGAAAAAATGAAACTAAAGTTTAACCCTTCCTTCTTTTCATCATTTTAATCAATATATTTTTTTAAATTTCAGATATACCCTTTTAGTCTTTTTATGTGGCATATATTTTAAAACTCAGAAATTTGTCATTGTTTGCACTTTTGTGCTCTTATTTTCAATTAAAAATTATAAAAACAGTATTAAAAGTTCCTCAAAAATACTAATTTTACAATATATTTCCTTAAATGCTGATTTTGCAATAGAACCACTAATTCATCTGCACTAATGATTGTTTTCAATTTATCACTATAACGTTCAGTTATTAATCTCGCCCCAAATCATTGCCTCTTTTTCTTCTGCTGGAAGAGGTTGCTCAGTGAAACATAGAACCATTAAAAGGCCTAATGTTGTTATAATGACCCTGACTTTCAAGGAAATTGTATTAATCAAGGCAGTCTTTAAAAAAAATAAATTACTAGCTACTACACCATCCCTTCCTAGCATTTATTCTTTTAAGAAAACAAAAAATACTTTAAAAAATTAGAAATGAAGGGGAACTACCCGCTTGGGCCCCCCTCCTGTCCCTCTCTTGGACAGGAGCTTTCTTTCTCTCAATAAATATATTCTGCTCATAAAAAAAATTAGAAATGACACATATTTTCACTAAATGAAATGATAAGGATTTCAATAATGGAGTGCTGGGGTCATAGTTCAGTGGCATAAACACCTATCTTGCAAGCACAAGGTCCCAAGTTCCATCCCTAATACCTCAAAAAAATAAAAAAGAATTCAAAAATCAACCTGTTGTATTGCATATTATTGCCTTCAAGTTAGTTGTTCAGATTATCACACATAAACAG
>NW_004524910.1:253688-254836 GCF_000260255.1 Octodon degus
TATATCCCTCTCCATCTCCTTCCTTTTCTTTCTGCTTCCTCACTGCCATGAGATGAGTAGCTGTATTCTGCCATGCCTACCAACATGGTCTGAAACCATAGGCCAAAAATAAATCTCTCCTGCTTTAAGTTGTAGATGTCAAGTACGTCGTCTCATCAATCAAAAAAAAAAAATGACCAAGACAGAGATTGGTACCAGGAATGGGGTTCTTACGGTGACTCAACCTAACTTTTAAAACTAGTTTATGGAGGAGGTTGAAAATGTTTGAAAATGCTGGCTAAAGAAGGCCTAAAATGCTATAAGCTGAGATTGACAGGAGAGTCAGAGCTCAGAAGACCAGAATGCTGATAGAAATGCAGAAAATATAGACCAAGATCAGGAGATTTCCATTAGGAACTTCACTGACAGTTGGACTAAAGACCATGTATGCTATTCTCTATCAGAAAATTTGTTTCATTTTGCTCATATTTCAAAACTTTTCAAGAGATTAAGATTAGAGGCTGAAGATTAACTAGTTTGGTGAAGGAAGTTTCAAGACAATAAAATGTTAAGGTTGTAAAATGGGTACTGCTGAATACTTCTAGCCAGGCTGAAAATTAGAATAAAGACCAAAGGTAAAAGCTAAATAATTTTAAATTTTGCTAATGTCTAGAGAAGAAATGCCTGGAAAGTTGGGACAAAGAAGAGCATGGTTGCTAAAATATTTAACATGCTTTAAAAGCCAAGTACTTTTCATCAAGAGAATAAGAAAAATGGTTTAAAGCTATCTCAGGAATCAGAAAACACCATTTTTCACAGGCTCAATTGGACAAAACTGTAAAGCTTTCATGGAATGGGGGGAGAAACCCTTGTTCCACTGCATAAAAAGGACTACATAAAGAATTTGTTTTAGGTGAATGAAGGCAAGAGACAGGAAAAGGAATGTTGTGGGACTGTCCTGCTTCAAGTTTATATATGGTTAGATTTTTGGAATTATGTGTAAACATAAGAATTATATAATTCTTTATGCCTATTTTTAAAAATATATTCCAATTTTTAAATGTTTTTTCATCATATTCTGTAGGGACTTAAAGTTCAACATATCAATACTTGATGAAAAATACCTGTTCCATGTTATGCCTAAGATGTTTGATATTCAGACAATAGTG
>NW_004524910.1:254936-263645 GCF_000260255.1 Octodon degus
TACCTCAAAAAAATAAAAAAGAATTCAAAAATCAACCTGTTGTATTGCATATTATTGCCTTCAAGTTAGTTGTTCAGATTATCACACATAAACAGACAATTTTGTAAAGCTGGTTTTAAAAAATAACAAGAAGAAAGAAAAAAAAAAAAGCACTAAGTGTCCCTTTCAATAGACCAGGAGAAATTAGCAGTACTGTTATCCAAGCTATCCTGTGTGTACATGTGTCCCTTCCTTTTTTCTTTTCTTTTCTCCTTTCCCTTATCCAAGTCGGTCCCTCCCTTTGAACAGTTTCTTTCCCTTTCACAGAATGGATTATACCTTTTAGATTTTATTTTCTCTTTCAGGTTCATACACTAAGGAGACAAATACCATGTTTACACATGTGGGTCCAAGAAACCATACTAAGAAGTAAAATAAAGCAGTTAGGTTTTTATTCGTCAATATTTCAAATTTGTTGAGGATATTTAATCTGAGTTTATTTATTTTTTGGCTTTATGACCAGCAAATTTGAGTAGTAGCTACTACCATTTCTTGGTAAATTAAATCTTTATGCTTTACGACTAAATTCTTTTGGAAAAGTTGTTTTCTCAAAATTATTTAAATGACTTATTACATAACAAATGTGAAAACACTTTTATTATTGCCATTATTGGAAATATTGTCTATACATTGTAATTTATCCTTCCTTGTCACTTTGGATTATTAGTATTTATTCTTAAATAGAAAACAGTATATTTCAATATGCACAATATAAAAAATGTAAAGAATCAATATAAAATAATCATGGGGATGGCCAAATAGCTCAATGGATTAAAGTGCCTGCAAGGGGCCAGGGGATCAACCCCCCATGCCTGCAGTGCTGTCCCCACCCCTGGGGCACAGCAATTGAGACTGGGTGTGGTGGTGCGCACCTATAATCCCAGCTCTTGGGAGACTGTAGACAGAGGGATCACTACAAGTCTGATCTAGTACTGAGACCCTGAACACCCTGTAGACCCTTCCCTAAAAAAAAAAAAAAAAAAAAATCGTAATTTCAACACTAAAATAGAATCAGGGCTTTCTGTGTTTCCACATAAATAAAATAAATATGAATGAATACATATATATGTACATCTTTTTATAATGAAATGCATTTAATATATTACTTTATAGTCTATCAATTTATAAAGCATACAGTATATTTTCTTATGATGGTTAATAGTCTTTAATATATTTAAATTGCTGCAATTCTATAGCACAAATATAACATATTCTATTTAAGTAGCCTGGTGTTTTTATATGTTTACATTGCTCTTATTGTTTATCCATTACAATAACTTTATTATACACACACCTGCGAGGAGCACCATGGTGTTTTTAATGGCACACTTTAAAATCTTACAGGTGGGTAGGCAAGCGCAAGAACCGGGATTCAGCCCCCGGTGCCCCATGCCATGCGGGCCCGCTCCTGGGTGCGCTGGGCTGGTGACCGAGTCTAGGCATGGCGGTGCGTGCCTGTAATCCCAGCACTGGGAAGGCTGAAAACAGGAGGATCACGATGAGTTTGAGCTGCGTAGTGAGAACCTGCAGCAAATACATTTTAAAAATGTAAAAAGAATAAAACTAAAACTGGCAGGTTGAATTGCTCATTCAGTTTTTGATAGATGCTATGAAATCCTTTTATATGGGCCCACATTTGTTTAATATTAACGGTATTTAGATGTTACTCAAAATAAGCATTGTCACACTTTAAAACTTAGAATAAATGCAATTTTTTATTAAAAGTTTGCATTTGCTTTCTGAGGCTTTAAATTTTTTTCATGTTTTTTAGTCACTTGTTTTTTACACCTATGAATTGAATCATTACAAATTTACCTAATTTTCTCTTGGATAACTTGTAAGAATCTCTTATCAATAAAGGTATTATCTCCATTTGTAATTTATATTTTTATTTCTATTTTAGGGTTTTTATGCTTAGGATTTCTTGATTTTTCTAATCAAATTAATCTTTAATTGTAATTCTGATTCATAATTTTTAGAATAAAAATGTTTATATATTAGACTGAAGATGGTAGAAATATTTGTAGCACTCCTTTCTACTTATCAAAGTGTTGGTCTATTTTTATTTTCCATTTGTAGTGTTAATATTTTTATGTTTTTTCTTCATTTTTATTGAACTTGTTTGCATTACTTATTTTTAAAGAGCAAAATATTGAAATTACTTTAGAATTATTTAATATTCTTAATTTCATGGGTTTTGTACTTCTGTGTCTAGCTTATTTCAAGCTTAATTTGGAAATAATATTAATCTATTATCCCTATTTATCATGTTATCATAATAAAAATCTAAATGAGCCTGACTTGTGTTCCATAGACATAAATCTACTGTGTCCTCTCGTTATTGTGGCATAAGACAACTCTCTTACTCTCTTTTCTGTTGTCATTTATTTTAAATGTAAATAAAATTGTAAATACATTTATTATAAAATATACACCACTAGAAGATATTGTAAGAAATAAACATATTATAGCATTTGAATTATATTTATTTTGTTATTAGAGTAACAGTGATTGAGCTCTAACATACCTTAACATAAAGGAAAATATCAACACATATTATACAAATGTTTACAGCTGAGTTTTTCTGTATTTTAAACTTTGCCTAAAACAACTGTAGCTTTGCATGCAGACATAGGAAATAAAACCTGTAGGACAATATCACAGTCCAAATACTGACAGTACTGCAATCAAAATGTGCACTGTGCTATTACTCTGAAAATCCCTCCTGATAGATTTCCATAGGTGGCCGCACTTCCCTTCCATGCCCACATTCCTGTGTAACCACTGGCAATCACTCTTCGTTTTCCATTTCTAAAATTTTGTTATTTAAAAAATGTTATATAATAGCTCAGCAGATTAAAGTGCTAGCTTATGCAGACACAGGGACCACGGTTCGATTCCCAGCATGCTGTGCCTGACCCACCCTCAGGGCACGCTGAGATGGCGGTTGAGACTGGGCGTGGTGGCACGTGCCTGTAACGCCAGAGCTTGGGAGGCTGAAAAACAGAAGGATCACTTCGAGTCTGATCTGTGTAGTGAGACCCTGTAGACCCTGTACTAAATACATTTAAAAAGTTATATAAGTAGAACAATATGTCTCTTTTTATTCAGCATAATTTTCTGAAAATGTACTTATGTTGTTCATTAATATTAATAGTTTGTCATTTTTTGTTGCTGAAAAAGTATACCAAGGTATAGGAATATTACTGTAAATGTAATTGATCATTTACCCATTGACAGATATCTGGATTATTATCAGTTTGGATTTTTTATGACTGCAGCACCCGTAAACTCTTTTTCTTGGAATCAAGAACTCAACTCAGGACCTTGCACATCTAAGGCAGGCACTGTGCCACTAAGCTATATTCCCAGTCTAGCACACATGTTTCTGTCTCATTATAAGCCTTTCTCTTAGATAAATAGCCTGAAGTACTCTTACTGTGTGGTATGGCATTCTCCTACTTTGCTGTTTCAAAGAATTGCTAAACTATGTGCCAGAGTGGCTGGACGACTTACATTTACATCTGCAATGTCTGAACAATGCATTTAATCCAATCAGCAGCAGTGCTTGGTGCTGTCGCTAATTTCTGTTACCTGTTCTAATGTGCACATTGATAAATCCTTGAAATCTTAACTAATATTTATATATGATCCCAGTGTGGTGTTACATGCTTGTAATGCCATCACTCTAGGAAGCTGAGGAGTGAAGACATCAAATTAGAGCCTACCATGAGTTACTGGGAAATTTATCAAGACCCTGTACCAAAATCTTAAATAATTAAAAGTCTGGGATGTATCTCAGGACAACAGCCCTGGAACTAGTAGTAACTACTAGTACTACTACTACTACTACTAATAATAATAACATAAATAATAATAAAGAAATAAATATAGATGCATTAATAGTAATGAAATTTTTTTACTTTTTCCATGGTTGTGGTTTAAAAGAGTACTTTTTGTTTTGTGCTATTTTAATCATTTTTCTAATCTGGCTACATAACAGAATTTGTTTCTATTTCCAAAAATATTTTGAACTGTCATTTAAGACATGTTTGTATAAATGTCTTAAAATTTATTTTCTTTTGTACCTAGGAATTCTTTCAATTTAAAATGTCATATTTCCTTTGGATCAGGGATGTGTATTACTACCCTGACACTTACTTGAATATTATTTTCTTTCTCTTTTCTTTGTCTTACCTTTCTGGAATATCTAATAAGTGGATTCTTTCTGTATTTTATTTCATCACGATTTTATGTTTTGTAATTTTCCCCAATAATATGGGTATAACTTCACAAACTTTCACTTTAATTTATTAATTCATATTTCATACATTTCAAGCACTGTGATCCACAGCCATTGAATTCAGAATTCATGGCTGGTTCTCCCATCATGCTTATTTCTGGCTTACAACTCATTTTCATGAGTTTTTATTTGATATTCGATATTTTATGAAGCTTATTGACAGTAAACAGTAAAAACAATTGTATTCCTCACCTGTTTCTTCTGAACTCTTTTTCAAAGAGGAAACAAGTACTCTGATGTCTTGAGTTCATTGCCTTAATCCCAGCTCTTGTGTCTGCACATCTGCCATGTCTTCCTCTCTCCTTACTCTGAAAGGCCGTGGGCTGCCCTGCCTTCCAATAACAGGAAAATTGTTCACTGCATGTATCTTTTTGCTGCATCTTTGGCCCAATTATTGTTTTTTTAATTGTATTTTCTTATAAGTTGAGCTTGAAACTACAGACATGGTATAGTTTGAAGAACTATTAGATCAGTTTGACCATAATTATTTTCTAAAACTGATGGTCTTTTCCCTTCCAGATGCTTGGAGTGCTAAATACAACAAAGACATAAAAAATTATTGACCAGGATCTGACTAGTATTTTGCCCCCTCTGGTAACTTTGTATTTCCCATGTTGCTTGTAAAGAACTTGTTACTGAACACTGATAGTAGTGAGGAGATAACCCATGGTCTTGATACCAGGCATGGAGCTTTTGATCCCTCCCTAGTGCCACATCATATGAATTAATCTCAGAACATCAGAGTGATCTTTCTCCATGACTTATATATGAAAGCATCATTCTGCAATTTGAAGATTTAAGTGAATTTCTTGACAGATAGAATGTAGACCAAATTCCTTAGCATAGAAAGAAAGGAGGGGCTGGAGAGATGGCTCAGTGTAATAAGCACTTCCCTGGCAAGTGCCAGGGCCTGAGTTCAATCCCGGGTTCTGAAAAAAAAAAAAAAAGATAAAAAGGAATACTAACACAAAATCTTCAGAACTCTGACCACGTGTTTGTATGTTTTATACCTTGTACTAATGCTGGTCTTCACTTCTCCTAATATATTATTTTCTTATGAGAATACCAACACAAAATCTTCAGAACACTGACCACATGTTTGAATGTTTTATACTTTGTACTAATGCTGGTCTTCACATCTCCTAATATATTATTTTCTTATGATAGCTCCTTAGCTATGTGAATTTTTCATTTATCCCATTCTCTTAGCCTGTATATTATCTACTATGGTGTGTCTTTTTATCTCCAATGGAATTCAACATTCTAGACTCCAAAATAAGAGAAGAAAGCCTTTTGAAGCTTAACTAAGAATTAAAAGACATAATACAACATCGTGATTCAACTGAATGTAGAAAACCACTTAACTACTATTCTCTAATTTCTCTGAGATCAGAGTCTTCATGGAAAGACTAGAAATGTAAGAGAATAAAGATACACAGGAAAATATTGAAAAACATGATTCACTGATCAGAAAAGGACTAAAGGAAGAAACCGAACTACCCACATAGTAGTGCATATAACTATTTTCTCCTGAAAAGAGAAATTTTTTGTCAAACCAAGAAATAAATACTTTAGAGTTGTTAAATATTTAAACAAACTGAATAAAGTTGCAGATGAAAAGCAGAGAGAAAGAACAAAGATATACAAACAAGCTGTTTTCAATATATGTTAGCTACTAAACTCTCAAATTCTATACAAGCAAGGGAGATTCGTGACGACAGTAAAAATAATTATATATTTTGCATATTTTTTCTAGAGTTTTTGGAAAAGGCACTTTTGTATTTTTTAATCAGATCATTAACATTGGTCATGCTTCTCAAAAGTTTAGATATTCTCAGGAAAGTCATTGTGTTTCAACATGTGTCCTTCCTTATCTACTTGATTCTGACTCGTGATTCTGACTTGGCAACAACTCTGTTTAGGTTAATATGAAACTCAAGATCCTAACCTTGTCTAATTCTCTAACAGTAAGAAGAAGTATGCCATATGCAAAATGTGATTACTGCAATGAACAATCCCTCTCCATGATCACTCTGGAGATTTAAAATTATTCCTATGGCTGGAGGAAACTGGACAAGAATAAGTGACTTTATCCTCATGAGCTTTTCCTCCCTACCTACTGAAATACAGTCCTTGCTCTTCCTGGTATTTCTCATCATCTACCTGGTCACCCTGATGGGAAACAACCTCATCATTCTGGTTACCTTGGCTGACCCCATGCTGCACAGCCCCATGTACTTCTTTCTCAGGAACTTGTCCTTCTTGGAGGTTGGCCTCAACCTAGTCATTGTACCTAAAATGTTAAGAACCCTGCTTTCCCAGGACACAACCATCTCCTTCCTGGGCTGCGCCACTCAGATGTATTTCTCCTTCTTCTTTGGAGTGGATGAATGCTTCCTCTTGGCCACCATGGCATACGACCGCTATGTAGCCATCTGCAGTCCCTTGCATTACCCAGTCCTCATGAACCAGAGGACATGCACCAAACTGGCTGTAGCCTCCTGGTTTCCAGGATTTCCTGTAGCCACTGTGCAGACCACGTGGCTCTTCAGTTTCCCATTCTGTGCCACCAACAAAGTGAACCACTTCTTCTGTGACAGCCCACCTGTTCTGAAGCTGGTCTGTGCAGACACGGCGCTCTTTGAGATCTATGCCATTGTTGGAACCATTCTGGTGGTCATGATACCCTGCTTGCTGATCCTATGCTCCTACTCACGCATCGCTGCTGCCATCCTCAAGATTCCATCAGCTAGAGGGAAGCGTAAGGCTTTCTCCACCTGCTCTTCCCATCTCCTTGTGGTCTCCCTTTTCTATGTATCTTTAAGCCTTACATATTTCCGGCCCAAATCAAATAATTCTCCTGAGAGCAAGAAATTATTATCATTGTCCTACACTGTTGTGACTCCCATGTTGAACCCCATCATCTACAGCCTGAGGAATAATGAGGTGAAGAATGCCCTCAGCCGGACCTTCCACA
The DNA here is from genome assembly GCF_000260255.1 of Octodon degus. Lineage (NCBI taxonomy): Eukaryota > Metazoa > Chordata > Mammalia > Rodentia > Octodontidae > Octodon > Octodon degus. The sequence continues at coordinate 262,256 of NW_004524910.1, forward strand.
AGGTCCTTGCCCTTAGAATCCATATCCTATAGACATTAAGACGTATACCTAGGGCTGGCGAGATAGCTCAGCAGTTTAAAGCACCTGTGTAGGCAAGCTTAGGCAAAAGCACAGGGACGCAGTTCAATCCCCAGCACCACTTGCGTGCCAGTCCCCACCCCCAGGGTGGGCTGAGCCGTCCACAAAAAAAAAAAAAGAAGAAGAAGAAGAAGAAATATACCTGGAGTTGGAGAGATAGCTCAGAGGCATAAGCACCTACCCAGCAAGCACAAGGACCGAGTTCAATCCTTGGCCCCATATGTCCGGGGGCCCTGGAGGCCAGTGCCCACCGTGGAGCCCCAGAACTGGGCATGGTGGCACATGCCTATAATCCCAGCACTCAGGAGGTTGATACAGGATCTTTGCGAGTTCAAGACCAGCCTGGGGCCCACAAAACTGAGCACAAGGCCAGCTCAAACTGCATAGTGAGAAACCCTGTCTCAAAAGTAATAAAAAAAGAAAATACCTGAAGTTATGATGAAAAGCCATCAGTCTTATATTTGAGATTGCTCTATTGGGTGGAACTCAGTAGTTGAAATGGCTTTTAGAAAGCTAAGTAAAGTAGGGCTAGGGAAAGCTTTTAGAAAGCTAAGTAGGCTTTTAGAAAGCTAAGTAAAGTAGAGCACCTACCTAGCAAGCACAAGATCCTGAGTTTGATTCCTGGACCTACATGACATGTGCAGCCCTGGAACCCCAGACATGTAATCACATGCCAGTAATCCCAGCAGTTGAGAAATTGAGACAGGAGGATTGCTATGAATTCAAGATCAGCCTGGGGGCTACAAAGTGAGCACAAGACCAGCCCAAACTGCTTAGGGAGACAATGTCTCAAAAAAAGAAAGAGAGAGAGAGAGAGAGAGAGAGAGAGAGAGAGAGCAAGAGAGAGAGAGAAAAGAAACAAAGCTAAGTAAAGAAAAAAATGAGACAGAGGGTTTTAGATCTGTTACTATCAATTTCAAAAATTTCTCTCTGTATCATAGACTTTTCTTATTGTTTCAATTGATATTTTAATACTTCTTTGACATAGTATTACCTGGCATTTATATCACTGTGCAACATACACTTGGGGTAGTATGAACCTTCTACTACTTCTAACATGGAGACCTACATTCTAAAAGAAGGCAAAATCTATCAATAATCATCTTGTCACTTTCTTCATCATTAGCCAAATCTGACCATTTATCAGACAGAAAATCTTGTTATCCCTACCACTGAATAGTTCTCCATACTGACTTGTTTCACTTTTCAATCCCTTGATGCAGTGTTAGTTCTCTTAAGCTTACTGATCTGCACTATGTATATAGGAAAGTAGGTCAGTAATCTGTATGTATGTGTTTATAATCTCAATAAT
>NW_004524910.1:264705-265796 GCF_000260255.1 Octodon degus
TGTATTCATTCCAAGTTTAACAATAGATAACTATAACTTTACACTCACTCTTTCATTTTAAAGAGGAAAAAAGCAAAAATAACAGAACGGAAACAAAAAAGCAATTTCGAACAATAAAAATGGTACAGAATTTCAAAACAAAAACAGAAAATTAACAACAGTTACATTATGTATTGTTATCACCAGTTGTTACATTATGTATTGTTATCACCAAATTTGCTGCTCAGATTATGAGATATAGGCTTGCAAGATTGATCAAACAACTAAACATTAATTCCTCCTTTCACTAAACCTTAATTTTTCCTTGTCCTTCTTACTCTTGTAAAATTTATTTTAAAAGAGAGTTTAAAAATAATAGATGAGACATTGGAAACGATACACATTTAAAAGAACAAGAGGAGAGGGATTCAACCATGGTTATTAATATTACACATTGCTATCCTCAGTGAAGTTGCATATTACAGATGTTCTGAGTATTTATCTTTACATGTTTGTCTTCTGCCAAAGTACTTATAACTCTTTGGAAATGAGAACTGCACAGTGTTTTTTTCCTTTTTCAATATGACATAAGCACTGCTTAAAACCTCATGTAATGGAAATATTTGCATTAAGAATATTATGAGGAAGTATGATTAGAGGTAGGGTCAGACTCATGATATATGCACCTTCAAAGCCAGAACATTACCATAAACAACAATTAGTACCTGTTCTAGTTTAGAATTAAAATATTTCCCCAAAAGTCTCATGTGCTCAGAGATGGAGCTTTTGGAAGGTGATTGGATCATGGGGATGCTATACTCTGAAGTGGCCTATCTACTGATGAGTTCATAACTAAATGTGCCGTTAAGAGTTATTGCTTGAGGGCCGGCCAAATAGCTCAGCAAATTAAAGCACATGCAAGCAGGCACAGGGGCCTGGGGTTCAATCTCCAGGCCTGCCATGATGGCCCCACCCCCAGGGCACACTAAAGGCAATTGAGACTGGGTGTGGTGGCGTGTGCCTATAATCCCAGCTCTTGGGAGGCTGTAAACAGGCAGATCACTAGGAGTCCAATCTAGTAGTGAGGCCCTAAACACCCTGTATACCCTTCC
>NW_004524910.1:269076-293263 GCF_000260255.1 Octodon degus
ACAGATACAAAATGGTCCTTCCTTTGTATCCCCTTTTTTGTTTAGTTTTGTTAGATATGGGTGTTCCACTGCCATTTAAATATTGTAGCTGTGTGAATTCAGCAAAATAATCCAATATAGTCCAATAGTCCATAATAGTAGTGGGTTATCCGTAGGACTGGCAATGTCAGAAGTTGTTGACTTGAGCCTTTTACAGCTCAGCATATTAATATACCTTTACTTTTTGTACCTCATGTTCATACTTTTCTGATGGATGGTTAAGACCAAGATAAAGAAAGACCTATATAACAGGAAATGTATCTTTTATACCTGATAAGGTCAGTCAAGTACCCTCAGGATTTATTCTGAAACCCTGTACTGCAGTTTGCAGATCCTTTGTCAGTGTCAGCCATGTGGATGAGTCACGGCCGTTGTTTGATCAATTTGCTCTCTGAAAGCCTGAGAGAATGTTTTTCTCTCAATGTGACTCTCCTTATACACACTCTGTGTCATCAGTCACATTGCTCTGTGGCCCCATAATCTTCCTGGTCAGAAAATTTGGGACACAACTGAGTTACATGATGTTTCAATATAGGTTCTCCTATGTCCTGAGTCTTCACTGACCTTGGAAGGCTAGGCCAAAATATATTGGCTGCCCTTGTAGCCCTTCTTTTTTTCTAATTTCTGGTCTGCAAACTTAGGTTGTTAACCCTCCAGAAGAAAGTTTATTATTACCCTACAACATATGCAGTTGGCTTTAACCTCACTAGCTGTCTGAATATCAAGCATCGTAGGCATAACTTGGAACAGGCATTTTCCAGCTAGTATTGATATATTAAATTTTAAGTCTCTACAGAATATGAAAAAAAAATTAAAAATAAAAAATGCTTTAAAAATATGAATAAACAATTACATATTTTTACACAGAAATTTAGAAATTAACAATATACAGCAATTGTAACAGGAGAGTTGAAACAGAGTCTTTATTAAATTACCCAGGATGGCATGAAACTTCTGTCTTAGCTTCTGAGCAGCTGAGATTACAGGTATACACCAACATACCTAGACCATGAGTGATTTTTGTTTTTTTAATTTTAGGGAAGGGGGGGAACTACCCGCTCGGGCCCCCTCCTGTCCCTCTCTTGGACAGAAGCTTTCTTTCTCTCAATAAATATATTCTGCTCATAAAAAAAAAATTTTAGGGAAGGGTCTACAGGATGTTCAGGGTCTCAGTACTAGATCAGACTCATAGTGATTTGCTTGTTTACAGCCTCCTAAGAGCTGAGATCACAGGCACATGCCACCAGCCCAGTCTCTATTGCCATCTCAGCGTGCCCCAGAGGCAGGGCCAGTACGGCAAGCCCAGGTATCAAATCCCCAGCCCCTGCACCTGCTTGCAGAAGCATTAATCTGCTGAGCTATTTAGCCGGCCCCCATGAGTGATTTTTTTTAGCACAACTATTTAAACACTTCTCCAGAGGATATGCCTTATCAGAAGCAATATAGTTTAACACATAAGCAGAAATAAATATTTTTATTGACTTCACCATTTAAGACATATTTGTTTGCCACAATATACTCAGAATCACACATTGCTTTGATATATCTTTTGTTTTTTTTTTTAACTCACTTATATAGCATCTCTCTTTGAGAATTTCTGTGACTGGGAAAGGGGCTCATAGCTATTCATTTACCTCTTAAATACTTTTGCTATGTCCAACCTTTATGGTTGCTCTTCATAATGACCTTATTAAATTATTATCTAAGGGCTGGCCAGATAGCTCAGTAGATTAAAGCGCCTGCTTAGGCAGACTCAGAAACTGGGGTTCAATCCCTGGTGTGCTATGCTGGCCCTGCCCCTGGGGTATGTTGAAAGTGGGTGTGGTGGTGCATGCCTGCAATCTCAGCACTTGGGAGGCTGAAAATAGGAGGATCACTATGGGTCTGATCTGTGTCGTGAGACCCTGTAGACCCTCTACTAAATTTATTATCTAAGTACCTAATGCTCATACTTTTTGTCATGGGACAGATTAAAGAACAGTTCTATTATTACAGCTATATCTTTTTTAAGTTACATTGCAGCTATAATTTTGCATTTTTATATAATTTTTTAATGTTTTTTTCCTGCTTCATTTCATATGCTGTGCAACAAGGGGCATTTACTATTAAATCCCTAGTGCCTGCCACATGTTAGACCTAACTGAATATTTCAAGTGAATATCAGTGGATCTTATATATTTGTTCTTTCCACACTGGAACCTGAATCACTCCTCCTACAAATAATAGAGTGAGATTTTAGTAGAGAAAGAGAATGTAAAATTTTACAGGAAGATGTCAGGTCATCATGTCCACTCTCGTGTAATCCCTTGTTGCAATTCCTATTAATCCTAGGAAATAAAAGTTTGTAGCATATATACTAGACAAGGGAAAGGATTAGCAGGAGAAATAATAAATAGCTATTCTTTTTACTGCATAGACTTGTGGGTATTATCATTTGTGCTGAGAATGTGGAGAATTTCTGTAGAACAAAGCATAAGATGAATGTGCCTTTTTAAAAAGGAACATTTTGAGTTATGTAATTGGGAGTGAAATAAAAGTCATTATATTAAATATTCCCTGTGAAAAATTGAAAGTACACATGTGCAAGCACTGTGCTAGATATCAAAAACCATAATGAGCAGTAAGCTATCATTACTGCTTTTAGTAAGAAATATGAAGGCAAACATTTTTCAAAAGCATTGTGACCAGTGTTCAGATAACTATTTGCACCTTTCAATATGGTTCTTATCCTCTGGAGGAAATTTTATTCAAAGCACTGCCTACACCTCACACTCTCCACTTCACTCCCTATTCCAGAAGAGTTCAAATTTTGAGACTGCTGATCAGACTTTCCTTTTCTCATTTTAACCTAGAGCTAATAACCTCTCCAACCAATTACGTTCCTTATTAATACTCTCCTCTTCGTTTAGGTTGAGAACTAGCTCAGTGAAAATTACAAGAGTTGGGAAATTGAAAAAATGTTGGTGTGCCCTTGGAATTTCCCTAGGGTACACACCATGGAGGATGTGTAGAACACTGAGTTTTAGCTTTTTGCTCTTATAGCTTTACAACTTCAATAAAACTTATAGCTGAAATAATGACCTTCCTCCAATTAATGGGATGGGAGAAGCTTCATGAATATTTGAACTCTTGGGAATTCCCCCAAATTCATACCTATCATAAAGGGTATCTATGACAACACTTAAGGAAGAGGAAGCATTAAGGGAATTGCTCTCCTACTTTAAATATCAGGGATTGAAGTAATCCTGGGACCCAGACTGAAACTCTCTCCAGTGACTGACACAGGCCCAACCCACAGTATCTCTGCAGTGCCGATGCTGCACTGCTCAAAGCGTGTTTTACATTGGCTGACCCATCTAAAGCCTAGGATTTACCTGCTGTCACTGAGCCACCACTGAGATGAAACTCTTGGAGAATAAGACAAGAGCACAAGGCAGAATCCATCAGCAATGTGGACCGAGGCAAGCAAAAGCCAGAGAGTCTCTGGAATGACTGATACAGAGGCATCCCAGGGCTTCTCTGGAATAATTTACATAGACAAAGCCATAATTTAAGAGTTCCCTGGAATCACTTACTCAGAAATCAGCCTCAGGCTGCTCTAGAGTGAGTGACTGACAAAGTCCAGGGCTTCTTTGGAATTCATACAGACATATCATTTGTGAAGGGGTGAGTAAAGGAGAAGCTGGGATAAAGATTTAAAAGGTCTTGTAAAGAGAATCACTCACCACTAAACATGTATGTGAGATCTTATGAAATGGCTATGGTCATAACAGATTAAGAAACCTGGGAAAGGATAGAATCCAATAACAAATGTATTGTGCTTTAGAATGTTCAGTATGGTTGCACCCTGTCATGTCACTGGGCGTTATTATAATTATTGTTTTGTAGAGCAAAAGGCTATATTCAGGAAATGTTATATCAATGTCTCACAGCTTCAAAAATTAATAGTAATAATTGCAAGAATTGTAAACTTATGACGCTGTGCTACTTGCCATCATAACTGTGTTACCTAAAACAATCACTCATGTGGTAGTTTGGTAAAGTTCTCTTGACTATGGTATCTAGCTTTTCCTTATTGAAACAAAACACAGAATTTTCAAAGTGCTATCCCTAAAAGTGGCTTTCTAGACAGAGAGATGCAGTTGACCAAGCAACAATTTCAACTAAGCTTCCACATAGCTTTCCCTTCATGGGCTGGGGAGATGGCTCAGTAGAATAAGTGCTTGCCTGGCAAGCACAAGAGCCTGAGTTCAATCCCTGGTTCCAAAAAGAAAAAAAAAAAACAAACCTTCCCTTCACCTAGGACTTCTATCTGTCTTTTTCTTTGTCTCTGTGTCTGTCTTTGACTCTCTCTCTTCTCTCTCTCTCTCTCTCCCCATCCCTCTCTCCCTCTCCCTCTCCCTTTTCTTCTCCCTCTTCCGCTCTCTCTGTCTATCTTTTAGAACAATCACAATCACAATTATCAAAAACTGTGTGCTATGCAAAACTCAAGAAAAATATTACCTTAACTACACTGAATCAATAACATCCTTAGAGACAAATACACAGTTATAGGAAAGTCAGTTCTTCAAATTCCTCCCATGACTTCCTCTCTTAATAGAGGAAAAACATGTAAAATTAAAAACAGAAAAAAGGTAAAAGGAAAACATACCATATGAAAGAGAGAAGAATAGATCACATGGAAGGAAAGAAATAAAAGGGAAAATGTAAAGAAAGATCAAGACAAATGAAGGAAAATACAGAATTACAACTGTGGGAAGGCAGCAGATGCAAAATCTTAAGTCAGGTTTGGACACTGTATCTCTTGCATCCCTGGACCTTAGAACAGTGTATAAGGGGTTATTTCTTAACACAGAAAAGAAGTAAAAATCAAAAAGGTGAAACTCCACGTCCCCACCCCTCTCTAAGTCCAAAACCTCATTGAATTTAAGTATTGCCATTCCCTAATAAAATTTAACTTGAAAAGGAAAGGTGACAACCTTGTTTAGAAAGGCAAAAAGCTATTAGTCTATGTAAGTTATCTCAAATGTACTAACTGACCATCTACTGATACTCTTTGCAAACTTCTAAATTTGTGGTCTGAGAACATTTTTCTTCCTCTTTTTTGTCATATGTTGGCCAATGTCTAACTAAAGCCATCTTGTTTTGTGTGGTTAGGAAGTTCTCAAACTCAGTTATGTCTAGATCTCAAACCCGGTTATGCTTAAACTTTTCCTCTGGTTTCAGTGGCTAAGGTACAAGTTTTGACTATATTTCATTGCATTCTTTTCTATTTAACCAACACTTCTTTGCCTCGAGGTCTGATTTACAGAACTTGAGACATTACAGAATCTATGAAATACCAAAAATAATATTCTCACTGTAAGAATTGATATTTGTAAGGCTTTATAATTCTATATTTATTTCTTTTTCTTACCAGAAAATAATTTTAATCATTATTAAAAGGATTTTTTATACAAACATAAAAATGTGATTACTTTATTCCATCAGAGATTCACTAAAAAAATTCATAACATAGAACTTTCTTAACCTTGCAAGATAAATATCAGTAAACTAAAACAATAAAGTAATTCCATTAAGCTAAATTCTAATTAGTGATTTTACATCTGTTTATTGTTAGTCATAGGTAGTAGGCAATGAAATATTGATAAGATTCGGTGTGTGTTTCCATGGAGTGCTGCAGGATGGGACATGATTGTAAAATAATTATGAAGCAAAGCCACTGAGATAATAAGGATACTTGTCGATGCTATAATAAACACATGGGGAGAGGAGTATTTATATCCACTGTGGGTGGGGACAAACAAAAAGGGCTCTGCCAAAGCCCTGTCCTCAGAGCTCAGGTTAATGAATACATGGTGACATGGCTTATGTGCATTTCACTAAGGCATCTGATGAACTCTTACATCAGATTTTGTTACCTCATTAAAAAGATATTCAAGATGACAGTACTTATAACTGTGTATTTATTGCCAATTCATGTCTTAAAATTTTGTGGTCATTAATGAAAAATACAAACAGTTTTACCCCCCCCCCAAAAAAAAATCTAGCTTAAAAATTTGGCATGAACCTGTTTTGTGAAGTGGCTTAAGTGGTAAGCCTCAAGGTCTTGAATATCCTAAGAAACATTTTGGTTCACTATTAGAGTTCACAATTATAAAAGTCCTCTAGCAGAGATTTGCACAAATTTTTAGGAGAAAGTAAAAGAAAGGATGCCTTTATTCTGTCATAGGAGTAGAAGGAAGTATCACCAAAACATGTGATATTTAACCTGAGATTTATAAACCGAGCAATTATTGTTAATTATTGTTAATTGCACATTAATTGTACAGAGAGGTTTCCAAGAGAAAAGAGCCATGTGCACAGATGTAAAAAGAAATAAGAGAACTTGTGTTCAAGGAAAAGGAAGCATAAAGCATCAGGTTGACAGGGGATTTGAAGCTGGAATCATAAGCAAATATCAAAGATCCACTTAAGGGGTTTATACTTCATTTCGGGTGCAGTAGTTACTGAAAACCATTAGGCATGTAGGTGACCTGACCAGAGTTGCTGATAGGTCAAGCTCAAGGAGCGACTGGTTTGAAGAGAATGAACTGCAAGCAGGCTACTAAAGTACTCCGAACCATAGAAAATGAAAGCAAGGACTTACAAGCAGTGGAGGAAGAAATGGCAGAGGTGACACTGAATCAGTGTGTTTAGGATGAAAAACAATTTTGGGAGATACATTATAGAGTTACTTCGCAGCTCTTACTTTGTGCTTCTGGATGGTGCTGTTGACTTAATGCAGTAGATGTAAGGAGAATACTTGGTGCGGAGAAAGATGACGAGGACAATTGATATCTTTTATCATTTTAAAATTCTGTGTTAATTTTACAATAGTCCTTTGTGTCAAAATATCTTTTTTATGTATTAAGTACAGGTCTAAAGGGTCTCACTACACAGATCAGATGTGTCAAAGTATCTTATAAATGGGGTTTACCATACCTACCATACAGATCTTTGCCTATCTTTCACATTTTCTTCTTTATCCATTAATCTATTCAATAGCAGTTTACTTGGAATCTACTTTTCTGGACATCATGCTAAAGATGTAAGTAACAGAATTTGTGCTCTTATAGAGTATTACATTCAGAATACCAGACATAAATAATGATTATTATAAATTTAAAAATATTGAAATGGTATTGCAGTCTCCAATATTAAAATTTTCTACCCAATTTTAGAAATTCCTTTGCTCTGCTCTTGTTCTAATACCCTGTGCTAGCTACTCCAGCCTACAGCTACCTGTAGGCACAGACTAATTTTTATTCTCAAAAACTGGATGCAAATATCAACTGATGAATAAACCCATTATTTGGAGGCAGACCACCTAGGATGCGCATACTGCTGCCAGAACCGACTAGTTGGTTATACTTAAAAAATTGTTCAATGTTTCTGTGTTTCAGATTCTCTACTTGTACAATTCATCTAATGGTCCCTGTATCTTCAGGTTGTTATGAAAACAATACAGAATACTATAGGCAAAACAGAAAAGCTTGCACATTTTTAATGCTTCATAAATGTTCATTCTAACTATTAAAGTAGTTGCAGTATAAAAGCTTTTGTAGAAGAAACAATCCCTGGTTGAGTTTTTAAAGTGAACACAAATCAGCCGAAAGTTAAGATATATTCCTTTTTTGCCCTTTACCTCCCTTCTTCCTTTACCCCCTCCCTATTTCTTGCTTCTGCTCAGGAATTTAGTCAAATATCTTCTTGATGAGGCTTTTCTAAGACTATCTACATTTCAAATGCTTAACTCATTCATTTTTATTATTTCCAAATTCTTTGATTATTATATTATATAATTATAAATTCTGCTAGTATAATTTCTTTATATTATGTTCTCTAAGAAAAATATCCTTTTTTCTTAGTGTTGAATAGCAGGTGCTAAAGGTAACTGAGGAAATGAATTCAATAGGAAGTATATTTTAGGTTTCCTAAGCATTTATAATATACCAGACAGCATGCAAAGTACTTTATATATTTTCTTAATTTTATAAATATCAGAAAGAATACTAGGGTCTCAATTTTGAAAGGTAATGATGCAATGATAAAAACTTCTGATTTTTCTCCCATAATATTTTATCTTGTTAACTTCATAGTTTGGCTGTACTTTGTTAACATGTAAAATGTAAGAATAAAATTTCTTTGAGTTGGAACACATGTTAACCAAGAGAAGCTGATGAACATCTTATACTTAGCAGATCTGGACTCTGTCCATAGTGCTGACACTTTTTAGAATGCTCTCTTTGATCACATACAGCCAAGTGAAAATTATGACCCTGAGATGACAATAAAGCCCTTTCTACGTAATACGTTTTACTCTCTATACTGAAGGTTTTTTGAGTGTGGAAATATCCACTAATTATGTTAGTGAATCTTTCCTGAGTAGGAGTTTCTTGAGATTGAGGCATATTTAAGTCTTCTCTTTAGGTATTGTTTGGTAACTATTGGTTCAATTTTTCTCCTTCTTACCCTTTGTTTTACAGAAGATACTCTGCTTGACATCAACCCCTTTCATTATGCATCAAGACCCATCTATTAAGAAACACTTCTCCTGGCTTCCTTAGCACCACTAATTATTAAAGAGAGATAGAATAGGAACATCAAGTGAAGCTGTGACTTTAGCTATCCTCTATAGAACTAAGTTGAAACAATATAGACTACATATAGTCCATACCAATTCAGACTGAAAAAAATGATAATCTAAACTATATGAACCCAATGATCAATTTTCCTTTTTATGTTTTGGGGAGGAAAGATATTTGATCTGCAGTAATCATATTAAAAAGGTGGAGAATGAAGCTACAGATTTTCTTTCTTAAGTATTATAGAGACATAAATGACACATGGAGACTTCTCCTACCTTTGTGGAATATGGATGCCTAACAAAATCTTGGACAGAAGTATGATGTGGGAAAACTGGACAACAGTCAATGAGTTTATTCTTATAAGCTTCTCAAACCTGTCTTCTGAGCTACAGGCTCTGCTGTTTCTCCTGTTTTTGATCATTTACTTGGTTACACTAATGGGAAATGTCCTCATCATCCTGGTCACTACTTCTGATTCTGCTCTGCAAAGTCCTATGTACTTCTTCCTCAGAAATTTATCCTGCCTGGAGATAGGTTTCAATTTGGTCATTGTGCCTAAGATGCTGGAGACCCTGATTGCCCAAGAAACAACCATTTCCTTCCTTGGCTGTGCCACTCAGATGTATTTCTTCTTCTTCTTTGGGGCTGCTGAGTGCTGCCTCCTGGCCACAATGGCTTATGACAGTTATGTGGCCATCTGTAACCCCTTGCATTACCCAGTTATCATGGGACTCAAGACCTGCACTCAACTGGCAGCTGCATCTTGGTTCTCAGGCTTTCCAGTGGCCACCGTACAAACTTCCTGGATTTTCAGTTTCCCTTTTTGTGGCCCCAACAAGGTGAACCACTTCTTCTGTGACAGCCCTCCTGTCATCAAACTGGTCTGTGCTGATACCTCTCTGTTTGAATTGGAGGCCCTGACAGCAACTGTCCTATTTATTCTCTTCCCATTCTTGCTGATCCTAGGGTCTTATGTCCGCATCCTCTCCACCATCTTCAGCATGCCCTCAGCTGAGGGGAAACACAAGGCCTTCTCCACGTGCTCCTCCCACCTCCTTGTTGTTTCCCTCTTCTACAGCACAGCCATTCTCACTTATTTCCGACCCCGTTCTAACACTTCTCCTGAGAACAAAAAGCTGCTGTCACTGTCCTATACAGTGGTCACTCCCATGCTGAATCCCATCATCTACAGTTTAAGGAATAACGAAGTGAAGGCTGCCCTAAGGCGGGTCATCCGCAGAATTAGGGGCCTTCAGAAGCTATGACTAACTTAGATGGAAACTGAAAGGGTAAAGGACAGAGGAAAGAAAACTATATTCTCAAATTAATTTTTCAGCTCCACTCTTTCCAGGAACACATGGTATGCCCCCTGGGATTTGGGGCTTTCCATTAGAATGCATTTCTGAAGAAAGAATGTGAATAATGAAAGCAGGCATTGTCTTCTATGCCACGGTAGTACCAGTGTCTCTAAGGACGCTGCTAACTTATATAGATTAGGTTCTTCAAAAGATTATACAATTCACTCTTTTTGTTTTAACCTTGAATTTTTTTTATTAATTTCATTGTATAATCTGCTTTACTTTCTTGTATTTATCCAAAGCCCTACCTGAATATGTCTTTAGTATTTTTATTTATGAAGTAGTTCAAATAATAGTATTAATGACAATAAATTTACAGTATTTTTCATTGTTCTGCTCATTTTTATAGACAAATCTTGAGTTTGCTCTCAAAATTACAACAAATTTTTATTAAGCAATCTGAACATATCAGGGCCAGATTAGGCCCTCACAACACTGCAGTAAGCAAAACAGATATTTTGCCTCATGGAATTTATTTATTTATTTATTTATTTATTTTTGTATGTGGTACTAGGGATCGAACTCAGGACCCTGCACTTGCTAGGTGAGCACTTATTCCCCTGAGCTATTTCCCCAGCCCCTCATGGAATTTATACACTAGAAAGAAAGCAATGAAAACATACTTCAGATCTTCAAAGCCTTGTAATGTGTGTGCATTTAGAGGAGTAGCAATTGATTACTCCTATTCTGCCATAGTTGGTCTGTGCCTTGTCTGGAGAAAGACTATTCAGCACTGAAAGCTGCCTAAGTCTCAAGTCACTCACGTGGGATACGAAAACTGCTTTACAGAAAGATTATAAAGACCTCTCCATTCAAGTATACATAGGGAAGTTATAGGAATCCTCTTAAACAACTCAAAGATGCTGTTTGTTCAACTTTTTTCTGTAAGATTATATGATTGAATGAAATCAATTGCTCCTTTCAAGCTTGTACAACATTCTGCCAACATAGCAGACTAATTTTTCTCAATGAATATAGAATGACTCTCAACAAACAGCATCCTTGGGGTATAGGCAGTGCAACTTGCATTAATTCCCAATAATTCATTGACAGTTATAGAGTAAAATAGTATTTACTGCACAAGTATATCATTTCCCCCAACTGTATTTAAAAAAAAACCCTAGGGCTGTGGAGATAGCTGCACAGTCTAAGCACCTGCCTGGCAAGTGCAAGGATTGGAGTTTGATCCCTGGCACCCCATACCATGCCAGCTCCAGAACCCTGGATGCAACATGCCAGCCCTGAAACCAGGCATGTTGGCACACTCCTGTGATCCCAGCACTGGGGAGGCTGAGACAGGAGACTCACTAAGCGTTTAAACTGTGTAGAGAGACAATGTATCAAAGAAATAATTTTTTAAAAAAAAAAACTTACCTGGTAAATGGATAAACAAACTGAGATATATATCTATGATGCACTATTACTCGGCAATAGACTATTAATAAATACAATATAAATGTACCACCAAACCTTATGTTATATAAAAGTCAGAATAAAAAATATTCTTAGGATACACATGCATAAAATTTTAGAAAAGGCAAATACATAATAACAGCAGATCAAATGACTGCCAGAGAACAGGAGGAAGTACATAAATTGACTAAAAGAGGATGCCACAAACTTTCCAAGTGATGAAAATCTTTTATATCACGTGTAATGATGGTTAAACTACTGTTTTTGTTTGCGAAAACTGAACTCCAATGTGAACACAGCTCTACTAGTTTGGCTCCTGGTGGTATGTTGATCACACTGCACCACTTCTGTCACTCAGAACTCAGGATTTTGTCCTTGCAGAAATAGAATCATAGTGTATCTCATTTCTTTATGGTGAAATAATTGGCTTAAGTCCACTGAATTTGTTTCTCCACTCAATCCAGAACCAAAAGCATCCGACTTGATAAAATTGCAAAATTGGCCTGCTAAAGCCCCAGTTACCACCAAATAAGATGCATGCTCTAAGAGCTTGAAGTCCTGTCTTATAAAATGCAGTATATACTTTTCAAATAGTTGTGAAAATATGGTGCTGCTCTACAATTGATGCAGTTCAAAGATTGATAAATATAAGGATATAGGTCAAGTGGCTCCTGAGATTATTGAGCAAGTAATCCTTTGCAGTCTTTGTTACCCATCTCTACATTCTTAGGCTTGACTGAGTTAAGATTCCTACTATCCCAAATAAATGCCTTCACTATGGTCCTGAACTACTGAGAATCTTAACAAATTAAAAACCACTTTCTCACTGGTATTGTAGTTCTTTTATTACTGAACTGGTAGGCACACATTGGTACAATCAGTGTATAGTCTAAAGTGATTGATCTTATTTCCAAACACAAATTTAAATGGTCAAAAACACGTGTGGTAAAGAAGACTGAGTCGAGATCCCAGATGATTCACTGGGATAACATTATACATCCTTGAACAGCAGGTCCAGGCAAAAAGAAACCACAGAGGTACCATAAAAAAGGGATTATCAAGTACTCAAATTTTAAGGGGAAAAGTTTTCAGTCAGCGTATGAGATAAACCCTAGCAAACACAGACTAAGATAGAAAAGAAGTTCATGAAAGGTAGTTAAAGAAAAAGTCATAATTGTCAATTTAGGTCTGTTAATAAGGATCAGAAACTACAGTAGATACTTTTCCTTCTAATGATTTGCTTTTTTCCATCTTTTTTCTTCCTAATTTACTTGTATAAGTAATCCTAGTGGAAATAATCCTACCTTTCCTTGTAGGTATCAAGAAGTGTGACTTACTTGATGTCACATGGCTACAATAAACTTGTTGGTGGAATTTTGCATGTTCTCTATATTAGGAACATGAGTTATCACTGGACAAAGAAGAAGTAGATGCTGAGGGCCAAAGAACAATCATTTGCTCTTCACCTTCAGCTTCCTTTGACCTGTGATTTCACTGTCCTCTCTCACCTTGCCATGTGTTCAGAATGTTTGTTTTCAGAGCCAGCCAAATAGCGAAGCAGATTAAAGCCCTTACTTAGGCAGATGCACCTGCCAGGGCTCAATCCCTGGTGCATTGTGTGGACCCCTCTCCCTGGGGTGCTCTGAGATGGTGATTGAGACTGGGCATAGTGGCACACACCTGTAATCCCAGCTCTTGGGAGGCTGAATACAGGCGGATCACTATGAGTCTGATCTACATAGTGAGAGAGGACCCTGTAGACCCTGTACTAAATACAAAACAAAAAAAAAAACTTTTTGTCTTTTATGAACCATATGAAGAAGTTCCTTTGTACTCTGACTTCTAAATGGAATACAATAGTGAGGCTCAAAAGGAGGTAGAAATTAAGCTTGAAGTATCTCTTCCCAGCACTTTCTAATCTCCATCTGACCTAGTCCACAGCTCTTATGTGATGTACTTTGCCTATAGCTACTTTCTCTAGCTCCTAGTTCTGTCTTCTTGGTCCTTCAGGACTAGGTTTGATTATAGGTTCTCATTCTTGCTAGACCTGGTATGTGTCATTATTTCTTGTGGATTTACAAAACTACATATTCACTCTCACGAAGGTGAATCCTAATAGGTAAGATCTTCACATCTCTAGAAGGACTGAAATGGACAGAAGAGCTCAGATGTGCTGGTCACTGTACCATGCTCTTCCTTACTCGCCTCTAACACACACAGGTGACTTACATGCATATACAAACAGCACCTAAATCATGGCAAATGATTGATATTTCTTAAATTTTTATTGTTGTGCTTTTTTAAGTTCAAATACTACAATACAAAGAAGTATCGGTGTAAGATACTGGAGAGATAAATACATAGATGTGTAATATTATATATAAAAGAAAACATTTTACAAGGTTTATAAAATATGAATATTTCTCAGGAAATTTCCTATTTTGGGTGTCAAAGACTGAAGCAGAAGGAAACAGATCTTCTGCCCTATTGCTCCTCGAATTGGTTTGCTTCTTCAACAAAGGAAGTGCTAAAGGGTAAAGAGGGAATTTGAAGACAAGGTTCAAGAATGAGAATCTCACATTTAGATTCTTGAGGAAGTAAACTGCCCAGCAAGTCTTACCAGGTAGGAAGTCAGAAAGGTCTCCAAGTCAGTGGATGATAGTAAGCCTGCATGGGAAATTTCTCGTGGCTACTTTCCTCAGGGCTCCCTTCACATCCTTGTTCCTCAGGCTGTAGATTAAGGGATTAAGCATTGGAGTTACCACTGCATAGAAAACAGACACCAGTTTCTCTTGCTGTTTGGAAGATTTGGGTGTCATGTAGGTGATAATTGCTGATCCATAAAAAAGGGTGACCACCAGAAGGTGGGAGCCGCAGGTCGAAAACGCCTTGAGCCTTCCAGCAGCTGACTTCATCTTGACCACAGTCTCTATGATGTAGCCATAAGATACAAGAATTAGGGAAACTGGTAGAAGAAGAATCACAACCCCCATGAGGAAAATAGCCATCTCTGAAGTACGAGTGTCGGTGGATGCCAGAATCAACAATGCAGGGGCCTCACAAAAGAAATGAGCAATACTGTTGCTGCCTCGGTAGGGCAGCCTGAGTGTGAAAGTGGTGTCCACCACGGACACTAAAATGCCACTGGCCCATGATCCGGTGGCCAGCTGGATACACACCCTCCAGGTCATGATGCTAGGGTAATGCAAAGGGTTGCAGATTGCCACATACCGATCAAAGGACATCACTGCCAAAAGGACACACTGTGTACACCCAAAAATGAGGAAGAGGAAAAGTTGAGCTGCACACCGAGTGAATGAAATTACCTTCTTTCTTGAAAGTAGGTGGACTAGGGCCTGAGGAACTATGTTTGTAGAGAAACAGAGGTCAGCCAGGGACAAATTGCAGAGAAAAAAATACATGGGCGTGTGAAGCTGGTTGTCAACTTGCACAAGGGACATGAGAAGCAGATTTCCAAGCACAGTGATCAGATAGACACCCAGGAATAAGATGAACAGCAGCTGTTGGGTGTTGGGGTCATCAGAGAGTCCCAGAAGAAGGAATTCTGTCACTTGTGTTTGATTTGTCTTTCTCATAGTTTGTCTACCTTTTCAGCAATAAATCACTAGATGGTAAACATATGTGTTCATGACCTATAAAATTATGTAATTCAGAGCTGTAAGGCTTACCTATACTCCAGTTACTGCAACATTTCAAGAAATTCTCTTTATGATGCCTTTAGAAGATGATTATGCTGCTTAAGGTGGGAACATGCTCAGTGTTGCACAATAGTACTTTATAATATGGTATATTCATTGTTGGTATATTCTGGCAAGTGAAGGTAGATCAAAGGAAGAATCATCCTCCTTGTTTTGAATATCACAGCTTCAACAGTGGGTCAACGAATGATGATCAGATGTATCATAGAGTCATGCCATGTAATTGCAATTTATTGTCAGTTAAATCCTCTGTGTCCTATACTGTTCTTGCCAGATTTCCATCTCATGATTGTGCTAATATTTAAAAATAGTATTTTGAACAAGTGACTGATCTTGCCTCTTCCCTTGAAAAGATAGTCAGGTAGGAATAAGAATTTTAAAAGAGGCAAAATACTTTGTACAATAAATATGTTTCTTAAAGAAAATGACTTGTCCTAAAGGAACCGGACAGCTAAAGAATAATTCTGAATACCTTAGCATCTTATCTGTGGCTTCTGCTGGAGTTCTGTGAAGCCAATCTCAGCTGTGAATAAAATTCCAAAATAGAAGACACAGTCAGAGCACAAATTTCATTTAAGTCGTCAACTTGGCTGATGTCTTGCTCTGCTTAAACAGTACTACTACTCGCTATCATCATCTCTTACTACCTTGTGTTATCTATTATTTATTTCTCCCCTAAATTTAAAAACTCCTTTGAAAACTGTGTTCTTTTTTGTGTGTACTAGAGAAATCATAGTAGAGCACCTCATTCAGTAAATGATCATTAATTATACAATGTCAGTAATATAAATAGAGATACATAGAAGGCCTACATTGTCACTAAAGAGATTTGAAAGAATCAGGAGTGATTATAAAATTTATATAGCCCTTACAAAAATCAAGGGAGCTTAAAATGTGAAGTTTTAATTTCTGTGCAAGGGTTGGATTATCAACTATTTGTCTGATAATTGATAATGTTTCAGGATAACATTTCAAATGTATCAGTGATTACCAAGGAAAATAGTTGCATCAAATGTAGTTATCAATATAATTTTAAAAAGCAAAATATTTAAGCATCAATGTATGTGCTTGAATAATATACAATAATAAAGATCATATATATCTTTACTAACATTTTTTGGCAGTACCGAGGTTTGAACTTGGGCTCCTTAATAAGCTATATTCACAATATTTTTAATTTTTTTTAATTTTCAGACAGGGTCTTATTAAGCTACTAAGTCACCAGGCTGGAAACAAACTTGCAATCCTCCTGCCATAGCCTCACAGAATGGCATTAAAAGTAGTGAGTCTGATGACCACTTTCATTTCAAAATAATTATAACCTTAAATGTTTTCAGATATCCAACAACTACAATGTGATATATAAATACTTAGGATTTCTACTGTTGACTAAGTCATAAATACTTCTAGCACTGGAATCAGTGATTACCTAAAGTTAAATTAGAGACAAATACCAAAGTTCACTTAGTGGAAAGTAAAAATGTAAAGGTAGCATTTCACAAGTAAATTCAAAAACACCCTGAAATCCTAGTTAAGAACTACTAGGCTACAGGAATTTTCAAAACAAAAAAAGCAACAGAGAGTGAGAGACGGAGAGGAGGAGAGAGAGACAGAGGAAGTGGGGGAGACAGAGAAAGAAGGGTGAGAGAAGGAGTAGGAAGAGGAAGAGGAGGAAGGGGAGGGGAGGGGAGGAAAGGAAGGAAGGAGAGAGAGGGAGGGAGGGAGGGAGAGACAGAGACAGAAAGAGAGAGAGAGAGGAGAGAAGAGAGAAGAAAGAAGAAAGAAAGAAAGAAAGAAAGAAAGAAAGAAAGAAAGAAAGAAAGAAAGAAAGAAAGAAAGAAAGAAAGAAAGTTAAAAAGAGGTTAATTACACCCTGCATAACCTATTAACAGAGGCTTAATGTCTAGATGCGTCTGTGGGTTTAAGTGATGAAAAAATTCTCCTTATTTAGCCTTAGACTAAAGTTAGGATGTGAAATCAGAAGGTCTCATTGTCCTTTGTTTAACTACTTGATGTTTTAGTTGCTTATTCATTGTGTAAGAAGGTCTAAAGCAAACCACTTAATCCAAACCATGCATCACCTAGTTGACAAAAGTCCAATTTATAACCACCCACCCTTACCCATTGCTGGTTAGCCATAGATTCCCCTCTCCTCCTCTCACTGTCTGGGATTTCTCCCTAAATCTCTCCCAATTCTCCATTTAACCCAAACACACAGACATAGATGCAATTACCCTTATCCACAAATACCTAGTCTACCATAGATACACAAGTATGATTACAGCATCATGTACTTACGTCTATAGGAGCTCTTAACAAGTATTTCCCTGTGACCATAAGATGTTCAAGGTCAGGGACAACATCCATATTACCTTAATTCCCAGCCAATAAGATCAATCATGGTACATAATTGTCCAGCCCTGTGATTTGACCTGAACCAAGGTATCAGACAACAGAGAGATGAATGTGTGTTATTGACGAATGTGACTAGTGAGTTGTCATACGATATGGGCTCTTACTGACTAGGACTGCCCTGGAAGGCAGCATCCCTAACTTCCCTGACTGTGATTAGGAATGTTATTCTGCCACACAAATGTAGAGGAAGAAATGTTTCCCTAGGTGACTGTGAATCTGCCTTCAAGGTCAAGAAGCATATGTAAGAAAAATCATTCTCACTGTCAACATTTCTGTCACTTAATTTTATCTTTTCTCCAGATTAACAGGAACTGTAAGTTCATTTTTCTAAAGATAAAATATGTCATTGGATGTGATGGAGAATTGAAAGGATTACAGAATGAGGCAGTATCTCGTTGACATATATTTTAGGAAGAAGTGATTGAGTAAATCCATAGGGAACTAACAGAAAAATACCCAATTTCTCTTCTGATTTCAAGATCCTTTGCACTTAAAATCACCTATTCCTTATCCCCCAAACTCAGCTTAACAGAAGCATAAGAGACAAAACTCATTCTGTGACATTTCTGTTTATGTCTACATAAAATGAAGACCAAGATTATTCTGCACTAGGAAATTTTTATTGTAATTATCATCTAATAAGGCATGTGAAAATGTACCACTGTGAAAAGTGGCCAGATCTGTTGCAGAAGATTTAGCCTCAGTATGGAGGTTATTTTGATAAAAGTATATTAATTAAAAAATCAAATCTAAATGGGCAAAAGCAGCTCATTTCCCATATACACCCAGACACCCCTTCTTGGTTCACATCATGCCTTCTCTTCCCATCTCTCTAGTGATCATACTGAATTTTCTTATCTGGAAGAGAGAGAGCTTAAATCCCCATGCCAATGCCAGGAAAGACACGCCACTGTTGAGGGAGGAAGCATTGCAGCTGCACTGGCTGCACCTTGGGAAAGTGGAGACAACAGGCATCTCGCCATAAAAACAGAGCTCAGTAAAGTCTCCTAGTCAAGACCGAGGATAAGGCAGGAAAGGGAATCTCCACATCTCCCATGTGTTGCTTCTCTATTCAAAGTTCTTACTGAAGACTTCAGGATAAATGGTGCATTCATATTTCCATTTAAAGGAGGTGACACTGTGAAGAGGGGATTCTAGAAGCAGCTAAAGAACTCAGGAGAATTCTGGATCATTAGTTTGCATCCTAAGCTGTATTTCCTCTCAGAAGGCTCCCAGATGGTTACAAGGAGCACAGAAGAGGGAACATTGCACAGCTGCAATTAGGCATTGAGCTTCTAGAAGAGAAAAGTACTAGGATCTATCATAGACTCAGGTCTATCATATACTCGGTATAATTTTAAGTTCATCATTTTCAGAATAGAAAATGATGATATAGGTGATATACTCCAGATAATTGGATTAATATGATAACATCTCCCTATTGCACTGCCTTGAATCATTATAATATTAATATATAATTAAAATATAAAATTATTGTTATAGCCAAGGCTGGAGATTTACACTATCAGAAAATGTCTGAGGCCTTGGGATTTTTTTGTGGGTGTGTGTGTGTGTGTGTGTGTGTGTGTACCAGAGATGGAACTCATGACCTTGCACTTGCCAGGCAGGGCCTTATGCCACTGAGCTATCTACCCAGCAATATCTGGGTTTTGACAGATATTGTATGTTTGACATCATCCAGGGTATTTGTTAAATATTTACAGAATCCTAAACTATCTAAACAAGAGACTGAAAAATCCAACACAAATCAATTATAAAAAGAAAAAGTAAGCAGAATTCTTCATGCTGGGTTGAGTGTGCGGCCCTAGCAGCAGTCAGAGTCTGAGAAGAAGAAGAAGAGACTGGCGGCGCTCCCACTTTCTTCCTTGCAGCCTCTGAATGACTTGTCTGGGAGAAAGAGCCAGCTCAGCCTCCATCACCCTCACAAAGCCGAAATGGCAAGACTAGTCTCTTAGTCAATTTAGTGAATTGTGTGGTTACAGTCAATCCTCTTTACGATTTTCCCAACAATTTGTTTAAGAATTACTAAAAGAAAGTAATCAAAGTACATAGGAAAATATATGCTGAATAAACTTTTATTTTGTAACTTTGTATCCTGTAACAATTTCAGATTTTTTTAATCTTTTTTTTTAATTCTTATTTGTTTACTTGGTACAGGGTCTTGCTATGCAGCTTGGACTCAGTGATCTTCCTGTCTCGGCCTCCCAAGCCCTGGGATTAACAGTGTGCACCACCATGCCTGTTTTTCAGTGGCCAGCATAGTGTGCCTGGGGTTCTGGGGGTCCACACAGCATGTGGTACTAGGGATCGAACCTGGATCCTTGCACTTTCCAGGCAGGCACTTAGACCACCAAGCTATCTCCCCTGCCCCAGATTTTTAAAGAAGTTAAGAGAATATTATGAAGAACTACTCAAATTCTCCAATTATTAACATTTTAATACATTTTCTTTATAATTTATCTCTATTTTACATGTTCTATTTTAATACTTCAGCAGCAATTTATAGATTGATACTCCAAAGAGCTTCTACAAATTAACAGGAGTTGGACATTTCCATTTTTAAGTGAGCAGAAAACTTGAACAAACACTTGTTCAAGGAAACAAGGAAATGTAAAGAGTTAATGAACGTGAACACGTGCACAACATAATTAACCCATAGGCCTTGTAAATTAAAACCACAGTTAAGTTCCATTGTCATCAAAATGAATAAAATGACTCTGACAATGGAGCAATTTACACTGCCTATGAAAGCATAAATTACAGAATAAATTCAAGTCCATTTGGAAGTATTTTTGAAGATAAAAGAAAGAAGAAGGGGGCTGGCCAGATAGCTCAGCAGACTGAAGCGCCCGTTTAGGTAGAGTGCAGTGGCTGGAGTTTGATATCTGGCATGCCATGCAGGTCCCACCCCAGGGGCGTGCTGAGATGGTGATTGACATTGGGCATGGTAGTGCACACCTATAATCCCAGCATTTGGGAGGGTGAAAATAAGAGGATCACTACTAGTCTGATCTGTGTAATGAGACCCTATAAAAATCTGTAAACCCTGTACTAAACATGAAAGAAAGAAAGAGAGAGAGAGAGAGAGAGAGAGAGAGAGAGAGAGAGAGAGAGAGAGAGAGAAAGAAAAAGAAAGAAAGAAAGAAAGAAAGAAAGAAAGAAAGAAAGAAAGAAAGAAAGAAAGAGGGAAGGAAGAAGAGACAGGAGGGAGGAAGACAAAGAAAAAGAAGTGTTGGTGAGGATGTTGTAACCCTTAAATACTGCTACTGTGAATGTGAAATGATGCAACTGGAATGGAAAACGGTATGGTGGTTCTTCAACAAATTAAGCATGTGCTTATCATATGACCCAACAATTCCACTCATTGCATATACTCAAGAAAACTGAAAATAAGTGTCCAAATAAATACTTGAAAGAGAATATTCATAGCAATGCTACCCCAAACAGTCCGCTGAAAGATAAACACAGTGTGGCCTATCCCTGCAATGGAGTGATCTTCAATCACAAAAAGGAACAAAGTCCTGATACATGGTACAACAGAACAACTCTTAAAACCTGTTGATCTGAAGAAACAACAGAAATGATTCTATTCATATGAAGTGCCTGGAATTGGTGAGGACACAGATGTGGAAAACAGATTAATGGTTGCTAATACCTGGAGAAAGGGAGGAATGGAGAGTGACTCTTGAATGATACAGGGGTTTCTTTCAGAGTGATGAAAATGTTCTTTAATTAGAGAGTAGATATGTTTTTGTAACATGATGAGGGTACTAAACATCACTGAGTCGTACTCCTTATCATGGCTAAAATGGTAGTTTCCTATTTTACTGTAAATAAAAATAACTAATTAATTAAAATAGAAAAAACAAGGGCCAGCAAGATAGCTCAGTGGACTAAGTGCTTATTTAGGCAAGCACACGTACCAGGTTCAAGCCCCATTACCACACACAACAACAGCCCCACCTTTGGGCCCACTGAGCGGGCAACAGAGTCCTAGCACGGTGGTATAAGCCTATAATCCCAGTGCTAAGGAGGCTGAAAACAGGAGGATCCTATGAGTAAGAGCTGCATAGTGAGACCCTGTACCAAAAACATGAAGAAAAAAAATAGAACGAGCACAAAATAATAATGACAAGAGACCTACTACAAGGACAAAGTGATCTCAAGAGTTTTTTTCTCCAGGCAGCATAAATCTAACACATTGCCTTTCTCACAAATTATGTCAAATAATTTTTTTCTCTTATTTTCATGATATTTGTGTTGGGGATGTATTATATAAGTTGGATATCCCTCACTAAGAAGGAAGACAATTGGAATTGTGACAGATGTATTGAAAGAACTTCTATAGCATTTAGAAGAAAAAGAAGAGATGCACATCTGGAAACATCAGTCATCAACTTGAATGAGGTTAGTGGAAAAGTAAGAAACAAAGGACTCTTTCAAAACTACATAGGGATGGCCAAATAGCTCAGCTGATTAAAGCACCTGCATGCAGGCACAAGGGCTGGGAGTTCGATCCCCGAGGTGCACTGAGATGGTGATTGAGACCGGGCGTGGTGTCACATGCCTGTAATTCCAGCTCTTGGCAGGCTGTAAACAGGTGGATCACTGTGGAGAGACCCTGAGCACCCTGTAAACCCTTCCCTAAAATAGAAAAATAAATAAATAAAATAAAAATAAAAGCCACATATATACAGAGAGCACAGGTAGAAAACAACAAAATTATATTTTCAAGGATAAAATAAAAGCATTGCACATATTACAATAATTACAGGGTCAATGAAAATGAGGTATGAATATAAATTCAGCAAGAAATTAATAAATAGAAAAGAAATTTTGAAATACCTATAATAACGTGTCATCTACTAAGGAAAATAAGTCAGTTTTTTGACCCAGAACAATCAATTAGTAATAATTTATATGTGAAAGAAGTTTAAATTTCAAGGCCCTTGCTCAGAAATAGAATTCATGAGTAAGAAGAGCCAACATGGTGAAAATGGCCATGCTTTCAAAAATTTATACAGATCTAATGCAATCCCAATCAAAATGCCATTAGCATGCCTCACAGAACTAGAGAAAACATTCTTAAAGTCATTTGGAATCAGAAAAGACCTAGGATAACAAAAAAGTTCCGGGCAACAAAGGCAAGGCAGGAGGCATTACAATCCCAGATTTGAAAAAGTATACTACAGTGCCATTGTTAAAACAAATGAGCAAAAAAAAAAAAAAAAAAAAAAAGACCTGAAGATCAATGAAACAGATTAGAAGATTCAGGAACAATGCCAGTCACTTTTGCCCCTTTATCTTTGACAAAGTGGCCAAACATTTTCACTGAAGAAAGCTAGCCTTTCAAATAAATGGTGCTGGAAAAACTGGCTTTTCACATGCTGAAGAATAAAATTACACCCACATCTATCACTGTACACTAAGCTAAAATCAAAATAGTTCAAAAATCTGAACTATTAAATATTAAAATAGGGGGCCTGGCAGATTATTTCAGCTGTCTAAAACCCCTTCTTGAGCAAAATCAATCAGGATCAAGGGACTGAGGTTCGATGCCAGCACCACATGCCACACCAGACCCACCCTTATGGTAGCCTGAGCCAGCCAAAAAAAAAAAAAAGAATCCTAAATATTAAAATAGAAATACTAAAACTTCTAGGAGAGAAAATAAGCAGAACTCTTGAAGACAGGTATAGGTAAAGACTTCATGAACAAAACCCAACTGCACAGTAAAACTACAAAGAATGAACAACTTGGATCTTATTTATTTCTTATTTATTTGGTACAAGATTTTGACACACAGCTCAGATTCATAGTGATCCTCCTGTCTCAGCTGCCCCAGTGCTGGGATTACAGATGTGCACCACCACACCCAGTTTCAGTGGCCCAAATGGTGTGCCTGGAGTTCATACTAGGTTTCGAACCCAGGTACTTGTATTTGCTAGGCAGGTGTCCCGGACCACTGAACTATCTCCCCAGTCCAGATCTCATCTTATGAAGAAGCTTTGCACAGCAAAAGAGATCATCAATGGAGTGAAAAAATAATAGTGTGAAAAAATTCTAGCCAGTTGTCCTTCAGAAAAAAAGACCAATATTTAGAACATATTAAGTGAAAAAAAAAAAAATCAGACTCCCATGAATTTAATGACCAACCCAAAAATTGGCATCTGAGATGAATACATACTTCTCAAAAGAAATACAAATGGCAGATAAATACATGAAAAAATTTTCAATATCTTTGGTCATTTGAGAAACACAAATTAAAGCAATGCCGAGAATCTGCCTCACTCCAGAAAGAATGACTATTATCAAGAAATCAACCAATATCAAATGTGGGCAAGGCCGGGAGTGGGGAGGATCACTCTGGTGCTAGGAGTGTAGACCAGTGCAACCACTGTGAAAATCAGTGTGGGCTTTCCTCAAAAAAGTAGTAGAAATTCCATTCGACTCAGGTATTTCTCTTCTTGGTATCTTCCCCCCAAAATTAAAAGCATCATATCACACCAATATATGCACACTCATGTCTATAATAGCAGATATATAGAGATATATAGATGTAGATGTAGATATAGATATAGATATAGATATA
>NW_004524910.1:293363-299512 GCF_000260255.1 Octodon degus
ATATAGATATAGATATAGATATAGATATAGATATAGATATAGATATCTTTTGTTTTTGATACAGGGTCTCACTACACAGTTCGGATCCATGGTGGTCCACCTGTCTCAGCCTCCCTAGTGTTGGCATTACAGGCCTACACCACTACACCTAGTTCCAGGGCTGGCACAGGGATCGAATTCAGGTCCTTGCGCTTCCCAGGCAGGCACTTATGTAGCAGCACAGTTTGAAATAGATAAATTTTGGAAATAATTCAAATAGTCATCAACTGATGAAAGGATAAAAAAGGTGTGGATCTTTTTATACAATAGACTACTACTCAGCCATAAACTGAAGACACCTCTAGCTAAATGCATGGACCTTGAGACCATAATTATAAGTGAAATAAATTGGACATATGTGTCTAAATGTCACATTATCTTTCTGGTGTGAAAAACTGAGAGTATAAATAGGAGCCAAAATGTACAATATAAAATATGAATAGGACGTAGGAATGCAATATGAAATAGGAAAAAATCATTCAAAAGTAAAAGGGAATGAGGGAGAAAAGAAAGGAAGGGAAAAGAAATACTGAGAAAAGACATAAAATGGAAACAGTTTTGTGAATAAGAAGGGGAAGAGAGGTTGAAGCGGGGATAGGGAAAAAAGGAGTCAAGATATATCATATAGAGGAACAAATCCCCTATAATGAATGTGATCATTATGTATAACTAAATTGTACCAATAAACTAAATAAAATTTAAAAATTCATTTAAAAAGTGGAAAGAAAAGGAATAAATACTGGAATACAAAAATCAACCAAATCCAGTAGGAATTTAATATGCTGTATAAAAGACATTTTAGATTTTTAGGAATTTTCCCATAAGGCTGCTAAGTGGAATAATAGACCTGTGTGTCATTCTTTATGTCAAAATGAACTCTAGACTTATAAAAATATAATGAAGCTGTATATGTAGGCAAATAATGAAAATTTTGTTTATTTTTTAGATGATGAAAATTTTAAAGAAATAAATGGGTGCCTCTTAAAAGTATAACTTTAAATAATAAAGTTCTTTCAAATATTAACAAAATGAAGTTGTACAGGAAAAGACTCCTTTGCCTTGCCTAAATTATAAAACACACGTCATACAACAAAACACATTTAAAAGCCAACTAGAAAAGTAGAAAAATATTTATTCCTAAGGCAAAAGATAATTTTTTACCATATTGAAAGATTTTACAAAAAAAAATAAAGAAAACTGAGCAGCCAGGCCCAGTAAAAGAAAGGGAACAAAGGAATAGTCACCTCATTAAATAAAGAAATGAACCTTTTTTTTTTTTTCTGGAACCGGGGATTGAACTCATGCCCTTGAGCTTGGCAAGGAAGCGCTTATTCTACTGAGCCATCTCCCCTGGCTCTCAGAAATGAACATTATTAATGAATACAAAATTATGTTCATCCTCAAGTATAATGGTAGTATTTCATAATAAAATACCAGGTAACATTTTTGATCTAACAAAGTAGAAAAACTGAAGAGTGAAAATAGCAAGTATTCATAAAGGTGTGACAAAATGGGAATTTTCATGCAGGTTTTTTTTTTTCAATTTTATGTATTTGGTACAGGGTTTCACTATACAGCTTGGACTCATAGTGATCCTTCTCTTTCAGTCTCCCCAGCACTGGGGTTACAGGCTTGAGCCAGGACTCCAGGTTTGGCTAGCCTGCTCAGCCCTCCCAGGGTGGGGCCAGCACACAGGCAGTTAGGGAATTGAACGGGGTCCCTGTACTTGCCAGGTAAGCCTTAGACCAAAAAGCTAACTCCCCAGCCCATTTTATGCAGTTTCAATGAACATAAATTAATACAACTTTTAAGAAGGCATTGATAATATCTATTGGTACTTTAAATGTATATTTAGTGATTAAGTCTTGGTAAGCTTATCCTTCAACTATATCTGATGAGAATACAGATACACATTCAAAAATGATCACTGCGACACTTTTAATATCTACAGGTTGTAAATAAAATGGAAGTCCATTAATATGAATATGTTAAATAAAATGCCATAGTTATACCATGGAACAAAATCCAATTATTAGATTAATTAGACTGTATGTGCTATTAAATCAAAAGTAAACTACAAATAATGTATAAACAAGGCACAAACCAATAAAACAATAATCAAGTTTATAGTATTTATTAATGTGACAGACGATGTCTTGCTGAAACTAAATTGCCACTGATAACTTAAGTGTTTCATTAGATTTCACGTGATTTCACATCTGCTAACTGCGTTCTTCTGTTTTTCTCCATATATTTTTAGTATTTTAATGATGTAGATTAAAAACTTACTTTGTTTTGAATTTTTCATTCTGATATAATTAGAGATATAGTTCAATTTTCTTTTTTTAATGTATTTGGTAAAGGGTCTCACTAAGCAGCTCAGACTCGTAGTGATCCTCCTATTTCAGCCTTCCCAGTGCTGGGATTACAGGTGTGGCCAGCTCAGTGTACCTGGAGTTGGGGCCAGTGTGGCACATGGTGCCTGGGATTGAACCCTGGTCCCTGAGCTTGCCTAAGCAGGCTCTTAGTGCACTGAGCTGTCTTGCTGGTCCTTTTGTTGTTAAGTTCAGTTTTCCTGAGGTCACACACAAAAGTCATAATATAATGGTTTGCAAAACTAAAGCCTTATTCTAAAACACTGCCCTTCAGCTGTGCATTAGCCTCACATAAGAAAAGTTTCAACTCTACATCCAGAAGTATCCAAGTTTAATATAGCAACACAGTCATGTTGATAATAGCATAGTACTGACAAAATTAAACCCCACTACCCAAGGTGGTCACATGGTACCAAAATAATCATTTAACTTAAAATGGAAGTAAAATTGTATTGTGTGATTGGAAATTCAATACTCAGATATCTAATATATGCTCATTTTCATTTCTGCATAAGTCAAGAACAGAAATTTAGTTACTTATGAAGCCCTGAGCATATATCCGCTGGTGCCATTTAAACATTTGTGTAAGATACAAAAGAAGGGCATGATTGGACAACTGTTGTGTAATTTCAAATATAACATACTACCCCCAGAATGTCTCATAGGATGAAAAAGAAACAAAGTTGAAGGCTTTTCAGGCTCCTGGGAATTGCCTGTTTATTTAACCCTCAGGACCTCACCTTGAAATATGTCCTCAAAGGAAAATTCTGTTCAGAAGTGGGACCTTGGAGAATTGGCCTTTTTACACTGAGTTTCATAAAGCAGAAAGGTTTGGAATGAGGTCAAACTCACAGACTTAGAAGGAATTTCCCAAGCACCAGCCTACAAGTGGTGCTGTCCTTCAGGTGCACATCTGCAGACAACAGAAATCTCTCCCTCATATTACAATCATGATTCCTTCCCTGATGACCTCCACAGCCCTGTTTCTGCTTCTTGTCTACCTGAGGTGCTAAGGTGAGAGAAAAGACGCCACAACCTCCGCTTGCAGGGTTATGTGTCACTGGCTGGAGATGAGGGTGGCCGTGGTGTTGCCCTTGTGTGCATCTTTTTTTTTTTTTTTCTTTTTACCTTGCTACACTTTCAGACAACCATTCAATTCCCATTCTTCTATAGAACCCCAAGCTAAAATGTCAACTGTAGACCTTCTCCTTCAGGAATGAGGCTAGCCCAAAAGAAATCACAGAGGCTGCACCCTCCTAAGTTACTTTCCCTTTGCTGTTGAAAGCAGCTCTTCCTGATTCTCCCTTCCCTCCTATGACCAGACTTTTAGTCTTCATTGCCTTTCTCAACTTATCCTTCTCCTACCGTCTCTGCAAAATACTGCTTTGAGAAGCCCCATCAAGAGCTTCTGGCTGTTGAGTATATTCCAGGCATAAGAGATGTGGAGGGAACACGTCCCATCCACTGGTGAATATGGACACATAGAAGAGAGTAGGTCCAGCTACAGCCAAAGTAAAGGGAATGCATCCCTCCTCCAAGTGGTCTAGGTCCCATAGTACAAGATGCAGACATGATATCCTGTCCAAACACTGTTAGTACAAATCTTTCTTCTCATTGAATTAAGAGAAAGTAGCTGTATATCTATCCTATTTTTATATACAGATATAAAATGGTCCTTCATTCATATCCTCTTTTTTTGTTTAGTTTTGTCAGAGAAACAAAGTATAAAAAGTACAGCCATATTCATATGCTGAGCTGTAAAAGGCTCAAGTCAACAACTTCAGACATTGCCAGTCCTATGGATAGCCCACTACCACTATGGACTACTGGACTATATTGGATTATTTTGCTGAATTCACTCACCTACAATATTTAAATGGCAATGGAATACCCATCTCTGATATCAATTATTGATATTGTAAATAGATAGTGACCACCTTGAGAAAGCCGAGGGAAGAGTCACTAACCCAACCCCCTACAGGAAAATCCACGGTTCTGTATTCATGCCCACACACTATGTGATCCCCTTTCCCATTGATCCCGATTTAATCAATTTTACTTGAGCAGTTACACTCATAACCTTACTGTTTGACCATAGTTTTGTCCCACCTCGTGATTTCCTCTTTTCCTCCACGTTGGGCCCACCTCACCTTATGGTTTTGCTCTACAAAATCCATAGGAAAGGTAGGTTCCCTCCTGTCTCTGACAAACAGAAGCTTTCTTTCCACAACAAATATATTCTGCCCTTCAACTCCATTGTTCCTAAAATTCATTCTTTGATTTTAGAGAATATGAACTTGTCCCACATACCTAGCAGGTGGAGTTTCTTTCCCCATATCATTATCATGAGAAAGAGTACCAAAAGTATTTTTTTTTTTTTACTGAAGTTCCTGTTTTACTAAAAGTGCATACCAAGAATGATAGGTGATCATTATCTAATATCTTTTAAGGCATTTACTGAAATAATTTTCCCATTTTTATCCACTAATATAAAGATTTGTTGTAATAAATGTATTAATGTTGCCCTACCTGAGCATTCATGGTGAGAATTCACTTAATTATAATGCCTTATTCTTTCAGAACACTATTGTTAGCTGTGCACTTTCATTTTAATTTGACTTTTCAAGTTTTTTTCTGATTTCATGAAAGAAAAGCCTGAGTTTCCTTTTTTGCTGTTATTTGTTTGTCTTTCTGTAGATAAGATAGCAATAACTATTTCTTAAAAGTTAAAAAAAGAATCTGGGTGTGGTTGTGCATACCAGCGATTCCAGCACTCTAGGAAGCTAAAGAAAGAGGATAGCAAGTTCAAGCTCAACCTGGGCAACTTAGTGAGACTACAGTCAAAAAAAAAAAAAAAAGTTCAGTTTAAAGGACGTGTGTTTATTCCCCAGTAACATCAAAATCAAGATTAAAAGAATTTTCAATGTTTTAATATATTGATATTTTCATTGTCATTCTGTTTAAAATATTTACAGTTTCACAATTTCCACTTTTAGTCATGGTTTATTTGGAAGTATTTTCAAATGTGTAGATTTTCCCAATTTTTGTAATTCATTTTTTATTGACATAATTTAATTCCACTGTGGTCAAAAAATATGTTCTGCATGGTTTCAGTCCTGTGTAATTGATATAAATTTATTGCCTGGCATACATTAGTTATCTTTGGTGAACACTTCTTTGGCATTTGAAAAGAAGTGCTCAAATGCAAACAGTGTTTGGACAGGATATCATGTCTACATCTTGTACTATGGGACCTAGAACACTCGGAGGAGGGATGCATTCCCTTCACTTTGGCTGTAGCTGGACCTACTCTCTTCTATGCGTCCATATTCACCAGTGGATGGGACGTGTTCCCTCCACATCTCCTATGCCTGGAATATACTCAAGAGCCACAAGCTCTTGATGGGGTTTCTCAAAGCAGTATTTTACAGAGACGGTAGGAGAAGGATAATATGAATATGAACTCTGCACTTACAGAATAGAATGTTAGATAAGCATCCCCTTAGTCAAACTGTTAGAATTGTTCAAATTTTCTGTATCCCCACTGATCATCTATTCATTTATCAGAAGAGCATTCAAATGTTCATTTCTGAATTTTTGTAATTATCCTTCCAACACTATCAGTTTTTTCTTGTATATTTTCATGCTACACTATTAAGTGCTTTCATATTAAGTATGTTTTTCTTTGTGGTGAACAATACTTTTATCAGTCTGAAATACCCCTCATTCCCAGTT
>NW_004524910.1:300779-305139 GCF_000260255.1 Octodon degus
ATAAAAATAAATAAATAAAAATAAATTACAACCAGCCAATAAGAATAAAACTACACATTTCTTTTCAGAACAAGCTAGATATAAAAGGTAGAAATATCCAGTTATGTATCCATTTTAATGAGTGCTTTCTATACAACCTGACGTCATCAGCCCAGCACAACTTTTGTCTTTTTGTTTGTGCCAAACAGGTAAACAGCAATAAATCACAATGGGAAAAGAAAATCAATCCTGGGTAGATGAGTTCATCTTCCTGGGCCTTTCACAAGACTTTAAGATCCGGACCCTGCTATTTATTGTTTTCTTCACCATTTATCTGCTGACCGTTTTTGGAAACCTTCTCATCATCATTCTCATCTTCGTGGATTCTCGACTTCACACTCCCATGTACTTTTTCCTTAGAAACCTCTCTTTTGCAGATCTCTGCTTTTCTACTAGCATTGTCCCTCAAGTGTTAGTACACTTCCTGGCAAAGAAAAAAAGCATTTCTTTTTTGGAGTGCATGACCCAGATAATTGTCTTCCTTCTGGTGGGGTGCACAGAGTGTGCGCTGCTGGCAGTGATGTCCTATGACCGGTACGTGGCTGTCTGCAGGCCCCTGCACTATTCCACTGTCATGACTCCACACATGTGTCTGCAGTTGACGATAGGCTCCTGGGCCAGTGGGGCCCTAGTATCTCTGGTTGATACCACCTTTACTTTCCATCTTCCTTACAGAGGACAGAAAATCATCAACCACTACTTTTGTGAGCCTCCTGCCCTTTTGAAGCTGGCTTCAGCGGACACTTACAGCACAGAGATGGCCATCTTTGCAATGGGCGTGGTGATCCTCCTGGCTCCTGTCTCCCTTATCCTGGTCTCTTACTGGAACATCATCTCCACTGTGATCCGGATGCAGTCTGGGGAGGGGAGACTCAAAGCTTTCTCCACCTGTGGCTCTCATCTCATTGTTGTCATTCTCTTCTATGGGTCTGGAATCTTTACCTACATGCGCCCAAACTCCAAGACCACAAGACAGCGAGACAAGATGATATCAGTTTTCTATACAGTGGTGACTCCAATGTTGAACCCCATAATTTATAGCTTGAGAAACAAAGATGTCAAAGGAGCTCTCATGAAATTATCTGGAAGAAAATCATCTTAGAGGTGGTGACCCTATGGGTCCGCTCTTTAGAGCTATGGTACCAGGGTTATGACAGGAAGAAGTGGCAAAATGAAGGACATATTCTAGAAACTCTGAGCCTTCCACCCTAAACTGGAGCAGAGTGAAGAAATAAAAAGATAAAAGATTATCTCTGATTTGGGGGGGTTATTATTTCTTATTCTCTTTAAAATAAAAAAAAGAAAAAGGAAAGTCACCAAGTGCTATTTTGAGGAATGTATAGTTAACTCAGCTTCATGGGCACTTTTTTTAAGGGAAGATGCTGTATTTTTAAGGAAGAAATAAAGCAGAAGTCAAAGAGCTGCCCCAAAGAATGGGAAGGGCATCCAGATGGAGGCACAGTTGAATCTAGAGGTTTAAATCAAATTAACCTAAAATCCTATCTAATGTGAATTTTATGCATAACTCTTACAACCAAGACACTTCAACTTTAGATGTCCTGATCCTATAAATCTTAGAA
Source organism: Octodon degus (assembly GCF_000260255.1). Classification (NCBI taxonomy): domain Eukaryota; kingdom Metazoa; phylum Chordata; class Mammalia; order Rodentia; family Octodontidae; genus Octodon; species Octodon degus. Next base: position 302,399 of record NW_004524910.1, read on the forward strand.
TACACCCTGGTTAAAAGAATCAAAATATCTACAAGTCTTTAATACTGAGATTTCAGGCCCAGAAGATAGCAATTTGTATAGGGTCTCACTGGCCACAACACTTCCTAGTTAATTGCATTTTCTTCTGAAACTTAAAAATGAATTCAAATGACCACCTCACATATCACATAAATGCACATGATCAGAGGTATAAAGGGAATTGCACAGTGATTTAATCCAACCACAATATGAGGCTTAGACTACTGCATAATAACACTACTGGATTGCCCAGTGTTTGCCTATCCAGCATTGACATGATGCTCTTTTATATATGTGGGCAGTTTTTGCTATTAGATCTTCTTCAGGTTAACTCAGACTCAATTTTCCTTTATCTTCAACTTTTTCCCAAGTGTTACTTCTAGGGTAATTTTCATTGTTCTTCTTACTACAACTTGCTGCAGTCAGTTTATGTGTTCAAATTCAGTTCTTATTGCAATCACCCACTTGTTAGTTTGAATTCTTTCTTTGTGTAATATACTTCCATGCTCTTCATCCTAGCTGTCTTTCTTCCAGTAAGCTCAATTTAATCTAACAAATATTTCTTTAGAAAGTAAGAGAGAAATGAGAATGTAATAAAAACTGGAGTTTACCAATTCTAGGCTGATCTCTAACGGCTCATTGTGGCTTAACTTCTTTAGAAAACAGCCAATTTGGGGCTGGGGAGATAGCTCAGTAGAATAAGAGCTTGCCTGGCAAGCAGAAGGAGCTGAAAAACGGTGAATTCTAGAGTTCACTTTAACTTCTTATAAATGCTAGTTTTGTTTTGTTTTGTTTGGCAGAACCGGGGATTGATCTCAGGCCCTTACACTTGCCAGGGAAGCGCTTATTCTACCAAGCCATCTCCCCAGCCCCCAATAAACTTTAGTTCAGATCAACTGCCTGAACCTACTTTTTTCATTCAAGCTCCTAATTAACCATGCTTAAGTGAGGGTTTTGGTTTGTTTTGGTTTGGTTTTGATGCAGAGGACCAAACCCAAGGCTTCAAACTTGCTAGGCAAGCATTCTACTGCTGAGCTAAATCCCCAGCCCCCTCAGCCACATGTTTAGGGAGGTTTCTTTTTTCCTTCTCTCTTCATTTATTTATCTATTTGCTTAGTCTTTTTGAGACAGGGTCTTGCTACGCAGTTCAGGCTGGCCTTGAGCTCACCTTGTAGCTAAGGTTGGTCTCAAACTTGCAACAATCCTCCTGCCTCATCCTCCCCCATGCTAGGATTACAGGTGTGCACCACCATGCCTAGATTATCAAGGTTTCTAAATCACATATTTAGAGGGTACCTCATGATAATTATAAATGGGGTTCAGGAGCCACAGACCTCTGATGGTTCTGCAGTATAATTTACTCTCCTCAGTGAAGAGTTAATCTGAACTTACTTCTTGTTTTTCATACATCCATTTAAAAAACAGTTATTGCATGCTTTTTTCATTTTTTTAAGAGCAAGATATATGTATTGGGGGAAAAAAAGCTTCTATCTGAGACAGAGACAAAAGGGGTCCCAAGTGGGTTGCCTCTTATTTCATTCTTTTCTTATCCAACTCTGAGTAAATGACTGACACATAGTAAGTTTTATTAATGTACACTTTTAAATGTTGTCGTTATCCTTTTAAAATTATTGGAACAATACCGCAACAGCCGAATCCAATTCAACAATTATGAACAAAAACCTTCACATACATGTTGAGGTAACATTCTTGAAGACAGAGAATTAATTATTTGATTCTTAGTTTTTGGTTTTTTTGTATTTAGTGCAGGGTCTATAGTGTCTACAGGGTCTCACTACACAGATCAGACTCATAGTAATTCTGTTTTCAGCTTCACAAGCACTGGGATTACAGACACACGCCACCACACCCAGTCTCAATTGCCATCTGAGCACACCCCAGAGGCAGGGCCGGCACAGCACACTGGGGATTAAACCCCAGCCGCTGGACTCTGCTTAAACAGGCACTTTAGTCTGTTGAGCTACCTGGCCAGCCCTCCACCCACCTTTTTTTTTAAAAATGCCCTAGAGTGTGTTCAGAGTCTCACTACGTAGATCAGACTCATAATGATTCTCCTCTTTTCAGCCTCCCAAGCGCTGAGATTACAGGTGTGCTCAACCACACCCAGTCTCAATTGCAGTCTCAGCGCTCCCCAGGGGCAGGGTCAGCACAACATGGGGATCGAACCTCTGCCGCTGAGCTCTGCCTAAGCAGGTGCTTTAGTCCTCTGAACTATCTGGCTGGCCCAGCCCATGAGAATTATTTAAATTAGTGACTCTGGGTGCTAGCTATCACCCCTATTAGATCTATTTCAAAGAAAGGCTGCACAATAAGAAAATAGAACCAGCAAGTGTGGACACTAATTTGGAAAAGTTCCACCATGAACGAGAAGAAAGAAATAAGGTTGAGAAACTAAGATGGTAGATACTTTAATTTTTATTTCTGGTTCCTCAGTCACTCTTTTTCCTGAAAGACTTTGGCTCCTGGTTCACAGACATTCTTCCCAGACTGCTTACTTCTCCTGTTATAGTTCCTGATTGTTTTCATTTTCTTATTGAGTGTAAAATCCAAAAATTTTGAAATCTCATATTCATTGATCCTTACTTCTTCAATGACTTCAGTGATTCACTCTCACAATCATATCTTAAATATTGTCATATCTCATTACTAACATCCCCACTGCCCAATTTACAAATCTACAGAATCCTGAGCAAAATACAGTC
>NW_004524910.1:305239-308318 GCF_000260255.1 Octodon degus
CTTACGCCACGGCACTATCTCCCCAGCCCCAAGTGGTGACTTTTTTAAGCAGAAAGATTTGAAGCTTTTTTATGCAGCAGTGGATAACTGATACTAAGAGAATCATTCATCCACCAAAAATATGCCAAAGGAACTTCGCATTACTGCAAATTACCAAATAAAAGCCTGCCTGCTTGAAACACCACCTCCATGCAATGAAGGCAAATAGGGAATAAAGGTACAGCCAGATTTTTTTAAGAGAATAAAAAATAAAAATTAGAAATGATACAGAATTTCATTAAACAAAATGATAGGAATTCAACAATGATAGTTACATTGAGCAAGCTTTTTTTTTTTTTTTTTTTAGTACAGGGTCTACACGGTCTCATTATGTAGATTGGACTTGTAATGATCCGCCTGTGGTCAGCCTCCCAAGAGCTGGGGTTACAGGCGCGCACCACCACCCCAAGACTCAATCGCCGTCTCAGAGCGCCCCGGGGGCAGGGCCGGCATGGCAGGCCAGGGATCGAACCCAGCCACTGCATCTGCCTAAGCAGGCGCTTTAATCTACTGAGCTATTTGGCTGGCCCTGAGTAAACTCTTAATGAAAAAAATATTTAGCATATGTTTACAGAAAGGATAAGAATGTTGGGTCTGGGAAGATAGTTCAGCAGCACAAACACCTGCCTAGCACTCAAGCACCCAGGTTCGATCCCCAGCACCGCATGCTGTGTGGTCCCGTCCCTAGGTGCGCTGAGCCAGCCCAGAAATCCGGCATGGTGGAGCACACCTGTAATCCCAGCATTGGCGAGGCTGAAACAAGAGGATCACTACGACTCCAAGCTGCGTAGCGAGACTCTATACCAAAACCATAATTTAAAAACATTAAAAAGAAAAAAAATGTGGGTTATTCAGAGGGGTGTGTGTGTGTGTGTGTGTGTGTGTATGTGTGTGTGCGTGCGCGTGTGTGCGCGTGGGCAAGTTTAAACTGAAAGTGAGAAATACTGAAATAATGTCCGTTCCAGTCCTTCTGCTAGAACCACAGGACAAATTAATGAAATAAAACTGGCCCAATGAGGCAATGATTACCGTTCACCGCTAGATGGCACCGTCTGCAGCTAGTAGAACGCCACAGCACTGGGTAGCGTGGCTGCAGCTGCGAAGCCTGGAAACCCGTGCTGTTGCCTCTTCAAGAAAGAAAGAAAAAAAAAAAAGGTTTTGTTTGCTGCCAAACACGACTTCACCTAGCTGGTCAAGTTAAACCAGTACCGGCCAGTTATGCTGATAGTATGTAGATTTAATATGATATAATGAAAATAGCACTCTATACTTACGACCTTCTTTCCCAAAACCAATAATCCCATTGTCATTGTGAAAAAATATCAGGCAAACTCCAAAGAGAGACCACAAAGTACCTGACCAGAACACCACAAAACTGTCAAGATTATCAATAATCAAAAAAAGCAAGAGGACTGGCGAGATAGCTCAGCAGACAAAGCGCCTGTTTTAACAAGCTCAGGGACCAGGGTTCGATTCTGAGTCCAGCGCGCCCCGCCGGCCCCACCCCCGGGCTGTGCTGAGCCGGCGACAGAGTCCAGGCTGTGGTGGCGCACACCAGGCATAATCCCAGTGCTGGGGAAGCTGAAAACAGGAGGATCACCATGAGTCCAATCTGCATAGTGAGACCCTATACCGAATATACAAATGAAAAATAAAAAGCAAGAAAACACCATAGACAAGGGAAACCAAAAAGGATATAACAACTACATGCAATGTGATATCGTGGATGAGAGCCTAAGCAGGAAAATAAAAGACAGATAAGACAAGGGAATATATAAGCTAAAGAAATATGAATAAAGTATTATGAATATTAAGTAATAAGATTTAGCAAAGTTATTATTAGTAAGAAATATACCATAATAATGTAAGATGATAATAATAGGGTTAATTATGGTGGGGTTTATCAGAAATCTTCACTACCTTCTCAATTTTTTGTGCTTATGTAAATTATCTGAAAAATCTATTTTGAATAAAGGAAAGTGTTTTTTCACGTAAAATAGACTTAATTCAAAGTCTATTCAAAATGTATCTAATTTACTGAGTCCAATCAGTACGTTGTGCTGTCAGTGGAGCAGAGGCCAAATAAGTGAACTTCGGGTATTGTTTGCCTATTTGGAGGGGGACAGTCTCCCTCTCCCTCCAAGACCCACACAGACTATAAAGATGGTCAGAAGCAAAAAATTAACAAATTACCATGACACATGACCTATGAAACCACGTCACCCTCAATAACATCTTTACTATCTACAAACTCTAGATTGAACCAATGCAACTCACAAGCTATATACAATACAGTACTCTGAGGACAGTACACAAAACATGAAATGAAGAAATAAAATAGCATAACGGAGAGAATGCTTCTTCCTCTTCTGGTTGAATTTACTAGTCCATTGCCAGTGCCTCTAACACTTACATACTGTTATGGTTTGTGTCCTGTTGTCCCCACAAATCCTCATGCAGTCATGGGATGGACTTCTAGAGTTTGTGATTAGTTCATGACTCAAGGCTGGGATTATGGGTCTGAGTACTACTGGGATTGGGGGTGTGAGTGCTGTACCCAGCCTGGGATGGATAGCCTGAATGTAACATAAAAGAGACAGAGAGATAGACTTGTTCCCTGTAGCCATTGTTGCTCCTGCTCCTCCATTTGCTCTTGCTCTTTGCCACCACCACGAAAGGATGCTGTCTGCCAAGTGCCGCTCTGCCTCGGAGCCAGCTGAGTATGGACTGAAACCTCCAGTAACTGTGAGCTAAATTAAACTTTCCTTCCTCAAATTTGAGTGTCAGGTATTTGTCCCAGCAATGAGAGAAGAGTAACTGAGACACATAGTATCTGCCATGTGTTAGGTTTTCAATAAAAAATTGCCAAAGAATAAACAAGTCAACTAAGAAAATCCATTGGCTTATGTCAGGTCAGGTTTCCTCTGCATCTTATCTAACTAAAGATCACTTCTAATCCAGAATAAACGAGTTTCATGAGAACAAAATGGGCCAGAATTTTTGTTTTTTTTTGTTTTTTGATACCCAGGATTGAACTCAG
>NW_004524910.1:313803-315519 GCF_000260255.1 Octodon degus
CTCAGTAACATTCAGAGATGTGGTTGTGGAATTCAACAAGGAAGAGTGGGGTCAACTAGACTCAGCTGAAAAGAACCTGTACAAGGATGTGATGCTGGAGAATTACAGGAACCTGAATTCATTGCATGAAGGTGACATCTATGTATTGTCTATTTTGTGTACTAATGGAATGAGTTATTGAGAGCTACACAACTGCTGAAGTTGTTATGTTCATTTGGCTCTGTGTTCAGGTTTTCTAACAGCGCATCTTCCTGCTCTGTCTAGTAGAAAGTCCTTTTTGGTATAGAGTGAGAAATATACTGGTCCAATGGTGCTTTTTGGCCTTGTGCTTCAGCAACTTAGCCTACTGTGCTGTGAAATTCTTTTCTCTATAAAATAAGATATGTGTATGTTTCTTGTCATTTTATCTTTTCAATTAATAGCTCACTTATTTTCCAAACCAGTTGAGATCCCCAAGTTGGAGAGTGAGGAAAAAAGATGGAGAATGAAAGGAGAAATCCCAACAAGAACCATTTTGGGTAAGAACCAGGCAGATGCAAAATATTTCTAAGAGGTTGCTGTTTAAATTATTTATTGTAGAAATGACAACAAAAGTACCTGAACATTGGGGGGAAACAAAAGGGGGTATCATTGCCTTTTGTCCACAGGCTCTTTTTCATATCTGGTAAAGTAGTGTCATGGTTGGAACTAGAAAACAGTTAACTTAAAGACATGTGACTTGGCACAGCCCCTCCCCTGTGGCTTTTTTTTTTTTAATGTATTTAGTACAGGGTCTCACTACACAGATCAGATTCATAGTGATCCTCCTGTTTTCAGCCTCCCAAGTGCTGGGATTATAAGCCAACGGCACCACACCCAGCCTCAATCACAGTCTCAGTGAGCCACAGGGGAAGGGCCAGCACAGCATTCTGGGGATTGAACCCTGGTGCCTGCACCTGTCTAAGCGGGCACTTTAGTCTGCGGAGCTATCTGGCTGGCCCGCCTCTGTAACTTTAAAGTCCTTACTGCAAGGACTAAATGAGTTGGCACATATAACACTGAGAACATTGTCTAGCTCAGGCTGCTAAAGAAGCAAAACATCAGCCAACTTAACACTGAACATTATTCTTGGTTTTTTTAAGAAATTAAATGTGCTTTGTGCTAAGGTGGCTTTTAGTAATCTTTTATTTTTCCTTCTTTGGTTATATAACATCGTATGCATTAACTCCCTACCCTCATAATCTGTTCTTATTGACACTTTGTAAGAGAGTATAAAATTGAGACATTTTAGTAAGCACAGAAAAGTATGAAGAAAACTATAATTTACCCATTACTTCATTCCTCAGAGCTACATAGTACTAACATGTTGTTTGGGGGGTTTTGTTTTGTTTGTTTTGTTTTTGTGTTTTGCTTTTGTATGCTACCAGGCCTTTGTATTGAGCTACATTCTTAGGTATTTTTGTTTGTTTGTTTTTTTATTGTTTTTGAGGCAAGATCTCACTAAATTATCCAGGATGGGCTTGGATTTGTAATCCTTTTCCCTCAGGCTCTCAAAGTGCTGGTATTACAGGCATGTGCCACAATGCCTAGAAGCTTGAGGATTTTTTTTTTTAAGCCATGTTTATGTTACACCTCTGTGATTCCAAAAGATTTATATTTTAATAAATTGTAGGAAAATTCTCAAGGTTTTTTTCCAAAAATGTACCAAGAATATGTCATTTTACACCCTGTTCTTTT
>NW_004524910.1:315619-319346 GCF_000260255.1 Octodon degus
TAATAGGGACAACCTGGTCTTTGGCAAAAAAATTCCAAGCAAAGATCTTCCCTGAGATTCCATCGTGCCTTCTGTTGGCTCTCTACATTTGGCCTCATCCACCGAGTCTGCATAACCACGTGTTTCCTCTTCTTCATGGTTGGTCTCTACTACATCAACAAGATCTCCTGTACTCTGTACCAGGCAAGGGCCCTAGTCCTCACTCCCGCCAAGGTCACCAGCAAGGGCAAGAAAAAGAAATAACAATGTCCAATAAAGTTGATTCTTTGTACTTATAAGAAAGAAACAAAGAGTCTCACATAATTGCAGTGTACTTCACTTTATTATAATGTTATATATTGAGAGAAACTATAAAATTGTACCATTAAAAAATGACTAGACTAGGGCCACCAAGCTAGCTCAGTGGACTAAAATCTGGATAGGCAAACACAAAGACCTGGGTTCAATCTCTAGCATCACAGGCCACACTGCCCCACCCCCAGGCACACTGAGTGGGCCACCCAGTCCAGGCCACCCATTCTGGGCATGGTGGCACACACCTGTAATCTCAGCACTGGGGAATCTGAAAACAGGAGCATCACTATGAGTTCGAGCTGTGCAGTGAGACCCTTTAGCAACCAAATACATTAAAAAAAAAAAAAAAACCAAAAAACTGGACTGTCAGTAGGGTCTTCAGGACCTGCAAATAACCCTTACTCAGCAGTACCAAGCCTACAGGGGACGTTTGAGGACATCTAATCAGAAATTTTATACTTATAACACATATTAGGAAGTCTAATCAGTGCTTTTCTTTTCCCTTGCCTCTTAATTGGTTGTGTGGGATGCTTGAGCTTATTAGCTAGCAACACTTTTTAAATCAAAAGTTTTTGTCTACATAGTTAAATATCACTTTTATAAAGATAAACTCCCTGTAAGTGAATTGTCACTGATCATACCCCTAATTTCAGATAATATTATTCTACAAAATCTGGGTATCTTAATAAAGGCAGCTTGGGAAAAAGCCTTACTTCCCATCTTCCTTTATCTTAGCAAACTTCTGGCCTACATTCAAAGCTTCTCATGGGACTGGGCGTGGTGGTGCACGCCTGTAATCCCAGCTCTTGGGAGGCTGTAAACAGGCGGATCATTACAGTCTGATCTAGCAGTGAGACCCTGAACACCCTGTAGACCCTTTTCTTTAAAAATACATAAAAAAACAAACAAACAAACAGAAAAGCTTCTCATAGGAAGCTCTCCCCGACTTGCTAGTTTGCATCCTCTTGCTCTGTTCTTACAACATTGTGTACATGCCTGTCTAAGCACTCACTACATTTTCACATAATTAACACCACAGGCATTCCCTCTTCTGCGACACACACTTTCCTTTCCTTTTAGTCTTCACATCTATTAGATTTCCTCCTACGTTTTAGGCTGATCCTCCTCTCTTTCCTTTGCAGACATACTTACATTTAATTTTTGGTTTTAGCCAGAAAATTTCTTGTCTCAACCAATGTTATCGATACTTGTCAAGCCAAATCCCAGCCTTTTCCCCAGACCCCATCAATTTCAATGCACTCTTAGAATTACCATCTACTCAGAATTGACACAAATTGTATATGTCTTAGTCAAGACATCTTTAAGCTCCAGATGATTAAATCCAAATCCAATCCTCACATCCAGAAAACTAAATAAAACTCGGATCTACAATACATTTTACCTTCATGCAAAACTGAACAATCACTAAATTGATAAATCCGTAAAGACTAAGCAATATATATGATACCTCTTCGAAATTATTCCAATTCTGGGAGGTTTCAGGTTAATGAGAATGGGGCAAGTAGGAGAAAGAAATCCCTGAAAGTTTGGCTTCTTCCAATTCACCAGAAGAATGGAAAGAATCTTTGAGCGGAGCAGCGCTCCTCCACCTGGTCACTGCAGAAAAGGGCGGGGCGGGGGGCGGGGAGGCGGGGCGGGGCGGGGGGTGTGGGCGGAGTCTCGAAAGTGCAGTGGTTAGGTCCCAGTTGGGCGCTGGCCGCGGGGTGTTCTGGGGGCTTCTTCCACTATAGGTGCGCATGCGCGAAAGTGCGCCAAGGCAACTTGTGAGTGGCGGGTTGTTTAAAGGTCAGTAAGGCGGAGGGCTCTTGGTTCTGTTTTGACCCAACACCAGCTTCTTCCACCACCCAGGACGGCGACTTCCGCTGCTCGTTTCGACTCTGGCACCTGGATAACAGCTGTGCTCTCAAGTATCACGTGGGTCGCAGGCGTGGGGATGTGGGTGCGCAGAGCCGGCACTCGCGCATAGGGCGCGCACGCGGAACGCGCGGGTCTCCGCCTGTTGGCTGTGCTGGCTTCGGCTGTGCCCTGGAATCGGATGGGGAGGGCGGCGTGGGCTAGATCCCGTGCTCCTGAGCCGCGAACCTGGCTTCAGTGCTGCCCCCTCTGCCGTTCTGTAGCGGACCCATGCCCCAGATCTGTAGAACCTCGTGCAGGAGAGGGCCTGGAAGGGCTGGGCTTGAGCCGCAGGGCCCCCCCAGCTGTGACTGGATAGATTAACCGGGCAAGGCCAGTCGTCCCTAACCACCCCTGTGAGACATTAAGCCCTCCAGATGAAACCTCTTGCATGGATCAAACACTAATTTGCAAACTTTTATTTACTTAAGCTTACCTCACAAAGCTGTTCTGTCTTAAACTGCCCTACCCATAACCTATACAAATGAAGTCAACCCGCTTTACAGGCAGATACACCCCTTTCCTCATAATTAACACCGGTTCAGGGTTTTTTTGGTTGTTTGGTTTTGGTTTTGGTTTTTTTGGGTTTTGGATTTTGGGTTTTTGTTTTTTTTTTTTTTGCCATAAAAGTCATCAAATTAGTGTCACCTGGCTGTATTAATCTAAGCTTTTTATTTCTTTCACTCTGCGCAGCCCTGGACCCTCCTAAAGGCACTAGCTCATTGTCTTAACATTATTCTGAGTCTCACCGTCAGAGGCTCAGAATAAAATTAGCGTTTTGGGGCTTTGCTTATTCCAGTGTGCGTTGCTTATTGGCTGTTTAAGCTATTCAGTTGTGCCTATACCTGAAACCTCTATCCTCCAAACTGTTTCTCTTCAGAAATTGTAAGTGCGTGTGTATAACCCTCAGCATCTCTACCTGTCTTCCTAGCGCTATCATTATCTACACTGAATAATTCGTTAATTTATGGTTTTAACTTGAAAATTTACTCCAGAGTATTTTGTTCTTTCTTTTCACTTGCTGAGCTGAATGGTTAATTTTTGTTTGTGTGTAAGACTTTGCCATTCACTTAACAGAGCTTGAGCTGTGCTGTAGATTTTGATGTACAATGTTAAGGTTTTAGAAAGTTGTAACAGAAATCTGTCATTTCTGTTATTGTTTTGATTTCTTAGTTTCTGAGACTGGGTATGTAATTTGATTAATGACAGTTTATTTCATGAGTTATATTCTGTTTCTTTTGTCTAATGCACTCTTAATTCATAAATTCATTAATATATTTACTATATCCCTGAATATATTATGTATATGTGGTATATGTTGTATATGTCATATTTACTTGACAAGATTTAGATCATCCTCTTACTTTGAGCTTTGTAGTTCATTTTGAAATGTCTCAAATTTTATGTAGTTGAGTTTAAATTTTTGCCCAATACATTTATTGTGACCATAACTATCCTTATATCATTTCTTTTCTTAGATGCTTCCTTTTATTTTCACTTTTTTTCTTTGGGCTTTGTT
>NW_004524910.1:324750-325290 GCF_000260255.1 Octodon degus
TCTTGCCATATTTTTCAAAATAGTCTCTCAAATTATATTCTTCTGTATCTTCTTTAATAAACAAAAATTTTCTTCACTGTTAAATGGGCACTAGGCTCTACTGAGTCCTCTCTAGAAACAGCTCTCTGGTTCCACTACACGCCCATCAACTTTGTGTGGTCAAGCACACATTGCTGCATCCACCTCTTCAACACAAGAGTAAGTCACAAAAACGAAAGCCTCTGGAGTGTTTTGTTCAAGAATCTCGCATTACCACACAATCCGTGCATACATATTTTTTAAACTTGTTATAATACAAGTGCATCTTATTGTACCCCCATTGTTTTATGCCTGTCAGTGTTATGTGTAAGAATCTTTCTGCCCTAAAACTAAAATGTATTCCCTGATTTTATTCTGATTTCATCATTTAAACATGATACCTTAATCAACCTGGAATTCACTTCAATAAGTATATATATTTTCCTAAATAGTTCATAGGTTATGGTATATTAAAGATGACCACAAAATCATTCTAACTCATCCCATCAAGTTGTAGACCTT
>NW_004524910.1:325920-328754 GCF_000260255.1 Octodon degus
AATATACTGATTTTGCCATGCTATAAGGAATTCTCATTAGCCAATTATTTATCTTTAATATTTTGTTTGTTTGTTTGGTACAAGACCTTGATACACAGCTTGGACTTCTAAGGATCCTCCTATCTCAGCCGCCCCAGCACTGAGATTAGAAGTGTGCTCTACCATGCACATGGCATGTGGTACTGGAGATTGAACCCAGGTCCTTCTGCTTGCCTGGCAGGCACTTTGACTGCGGAACCATCTCCCCAACCCCTCATTAGCCAATTAGTGGTCAGAATAATATTCTTATCTTGCTCTTCATCTTAGAAAAAAATACTCCTAAGGGCTGACCAAATAGCTTAGTGGATTAAAGCACCTGCAGGCAAGCACAGGGGCCAAGGGTTCGATCCCTGGGCTTGCTGCACTGGCCCCACCCCCAGGGCGTGCTGAGAGGGCATTTGAGACTGGGCATGATGGTGCACACCTGTAATCCTAGCTCTTGGGAGGCTGTAAACAGGCAGATCACTACAAGTCTGATCTAGTAGTGAGACCCTGAACACCCTGTATACCTTCCCTGAAATACAAAATTAATTAAATACTTGTAGATTTCCCTTTCATTCAGTATAATGGTGACTGTGCATTTATCATAAATATACTTTGTTATTCAAGATATCATCCTTCTATACCTATTCTGCACAAGAATTTTATTAGGAAGATGGTGAATTTTATCACATACTTTTTTTGTAGCTACTGAGTTAATCACGATTTTATAAGATGCTTTTCTGCATCTACTGAGATCATACGATTTTTATCTTTCATTTGATTGATGTAATGTGTTATGCCAATTTGTGTATCTTCAACCATCCTTGCATCCTTTGATGAAACCAACTTGATCATGGAAAGTGACATTTTTGATGTGCTGTTGAATTTGATTTGCTAGAATGTTGTTGAGAATTTTTGCCTCCATGTTCATCTTAGTATTCAGTTTTCATTTTTGTATGTATTCTTGTCTAGTTTTGTTAACAAGGTAATGCTAGCCTCATAGAATAAATCCTTTCAATTCTGACAAATACTTTGAAAAGAATTGACACACAGTTTTTCTTTTTTAAATTTTGTAAAGTTTTGTGGTGATTCCATCTGATTCTGGGCTTTTTGTTGTTAGTAGACTTCCCATTATTGGTTCAACCTCAGTACTTTATTATTCTATTCAGGTTTTTTATTTCTTTGTAGCTTTTTGTTTTGCTTTGTTTATTTTGTATTTATGGAAAGGTCTACAGTGTATTCAGGGTCTCCCTACTAGGTTGTACTCATAGTGATCCCCTGTTTACAGCCTCCTAAGAGCTGGAATTACAGGCGTGCCACCACTTCCAGTCTCAGTTGCCATCTCAGCATGCCCCGAGGGTGAGGCCAGCACGGCAGGCCTGGGGATCGCACCCCTGTCCCCTGCGCCTGCTTGCAGGTGCTTTAATCTGCTGAGCTATTTAGCCAGCCCTTCTTTATAGTTACTGTGGTAGTTAATGTGTATCCTGGAATTTTTCATTTATTCTGTGTTTTCCAGTTTGTTAGCATATAGCTTTTCCTAATAGTCCCCAATGATATGATCTTTACATTTTTGTGGTACTGGTTTTATTGTTTCCTCTTTAATTTCTAATTTTGAGTCTTTTTTTTTTCTCAGTATTGCTAACCCATGTATTATTGGTTTTATTTTTTCAAAGTGTTTCATTGATCTTTTCTATTTTTTTAATCGATATTTTTGCTCTAATCTTTGCTACTTCTTTTCTTCCATTAATTTGGGATTTGGTTTATTTTTGCTTTTCTCCTTGAAATGCATTGTTAGATTATTTTAAATCTACTTGTTAGGCACTCTCTGATATAAATTTCTCTGTCAGTACTCTTTGTTGTATCTCACAAGGTTTAGTAAGGTGTTTCCATTTTCATTTCTTTTGAGAAAATTTTTAATTTTCCTTTTAACTTCCTCAGTTAATTTTTTTTTTCAAAAACGTGTTATTTAGGGCTGGCCAGATAGCTCAGTAGATTAAAGCATCTGCTTAGGCAGATGCAGGAGTCAGAGGTTGGATTCCCAGCCTGCCTTGCTGGCCTCACCCCCAGGGTGTACTAAGACAGCAATTGAGACTGGGCTTGGTGGCGCTCACCTGTAATCCCAGTGCTTGGGAAGCTGAAAACAGGAGAATCGCTACAAGTCCAATCTGTGTAGTGAGACCTTGTAGATCCCGCCTTGCACTAAAAATACAAAAAGAAAAAAGTGCTAGTCTCCTGCATCTCACAGTCTTAGAAAAGCAAAAACAGACCAATTCTCAAACTGATAGAAGAAAGAAGTAACAAAGATTAGAGCAGAAATACCATACTAAAAAATAGAAAAGATCAATGAAGCTCTTAGAAATTTGTTTCTAGAGTTTCTTTTGTCCTTGACTTATAATTTTATTCCATTGTAGTAAGAAATGTTACAGGATATGATTTCAGTTATTTTCTTTTAATTTTTAAGACTTGTGGTCTATTCTTGACATCAAGTTCCATGTGCTGATAAGAATATGTATTCTGCAGTTATTAGCTGCAATATTCTGTAGGTCCATTTGACTTGTAGCATAATTTAAGTGATATTTCTTTGTTGAATTTTTCACTACATGATTTATCCATTGATGAAAATGGGGTATTGAAGTCCTCCACTGTTATTATGTCAGAGCCTTACTTTCCATTTAGGTCTCGTGTTTTATTAAGTGTTTGAGCATTAGGTGAATACAGATTTACAATCAAATGTTTTGTTTTATTTTGGTTTGCTTGTTTGGCTGTGCTAGAGACTGAACCTCAGGCCTCATGCATGAGAGGTCTGAGCCACA
>NW_004524910.1:328854-332375 GCF_000260255.1 Octodon degus
AACTTAAAAAATATCTGGGTGCAGTTCATTTCTTGGCTGGGACTCAGTACCTCTTCTTAACTTTTTTTCACCCATCCTATTTTAAGGAATCATTTTGTTTATTGATGGTTCTTTTTCTAAACTGTTGTGCTTGTTTGGTATGCACTAGAATTGTGTTTAAGGAAAAAGAAAAATGAAATGTGTAATGCTTGTTTTTCTTAGGAAATTTTAAGACCATGGTGCTAGTTTATCTCTTAACATTCTGCTGATAGGGCTTTGTTATTTATGGGTCAAATTTGTTTTGTTTTGTTTTCAGTCTCTTGGGATGCTGAATATTGGATTTGTACCTGAAGCCTCTGGAACTCTTCTCCTTAGTATAATGTAACCTGATTCAGAGCATACTGCAGATAGTAAACGGTGCTCCGTCCAGGCTTGAGAAGCCCTGAAGTCCTCTAGTAGCGTGGATTTGAACTACAGTAGGCGCTTGGTTTAGGAAGATGGAGCCTCTGTACAAGTCCGTTGCTGTCTCAGAGCCTCAAAACCTGGCTCTATGTGAACAAAGTAAAGTCTCGAGAGCAGATACGTCTTGGAAGCAAGAGACCCTCCCTGTCACAGAAGCTTATGATGCTGAGGTATCTCGCCAGAAATTCAGACATTTCCAGTATTTGCAAGTGTCTGGGCCCCGTGAAGCCCTGGACCAACTCTGGGAGCTCTGTCTTCGGTGGCTGAGACCAGAAATTCACACAAAGGAGCAGATCTTGGAACTCTTGGTGCTGGAACAGTTCCTGGCAATCCTCCCTGAAGAAGTCAAGGCTTGGGTAAATTTACATCATCCCAAGAGCAGCAAAGATGTGGTGACCTTCGTAGAGGATGCCGTTGAAATGATCAAAGACAAGGGTAAGACTGTAGAAAAGTAGAAAAAGGATAACTTGAAGAAAAGTTAATTCTTTTCTGAAGCTAGAGAGTCTCAAGTACAAAGTCATGAAGGACTTTCAATTGCTATAGCAGGAAGCCTGAGCTTTATTCTACAGATTATAAAGAGCCTTCCCAGTCCTTGTCATGGCTCAGGAAGTTTATTTTTGTAATCCCGTGGGGAAAAGTTATTGGAATTCTTGTGAGTCACTTCCAATCTACCACTTCCAGTGCAACCTATGGTGAGAATAAAGACACTAAGATGTATTTATAACTATGGGAGCCAAAGGGTCCGAAGTACAATTCAGTGATGACTAGCTGGAAAGGCCTCAACCCAGGGCTGAACCCAGGTTCTATTCATTCACAAAGAAAGGGGTAACTTGAAAGTGAGTGATTGTGAGAATGGCAGAAAGTAGGAGAGTACTGTGAACTGGGCTAGGGAGGAGGCCTGAAATCACCTCTGCCATATGCAGAGAGAAGGACATGCAGAAAGTGTAATCTGCATAACACGATCGAGATAGTATCTAATGTTTGAGATTGATGCTTCAGCTCTGATGTATAATCTTTTATGTCCTGGGAAGTCATAGCCTCTTATTTTGAGGCTCAGTCTCTTCAAACAGCATAGAGCAGGCTCTCCATCCTACCTCACCTTGGTGCACGTATGTGTTATTTGGGAGCTACAAGGGGCTGGGAGAACACTGCCCTGACGTTTTTGCTTCAGAGAGTATGTACATATCAGTACCTCAGCTGGACCAATTTTCATTTCTTAAAGTGAATTGAAGTGATACAGAAAAACCTTGTGATCTGTACACATCAATACATGGAAATAGAGCCACCTTCAACTAAAACTGAGACAATTGCTCCTTCAGGGAGAGTTGCCCCAGTGGTCCTTCACAGTAGATCATGGGTATGGAGAATTAAATCTCACACTGAGTAGGAAAATAACACAGTTTAGTTTGCCTATTTAAAAATACCATTTAGCATCGCTCTAGAACAAGATTTGGCAAAATATGGCCTGTAGGCCAAATAATTTTAGAAGTAAATTTCGTTGGAACATAACCCTGCCTGTTTACTTACTACAGGCGCATTGCATTCATGCTGTGGACCAGGGTTGAGTAGTTGCAGAAGAGACTGTATTGCCTACAAAGTATGATTTACTATTGGGCCCTTCACAGAAGGTTCACCACCTTCTCATGAAAAGGATGGAACTGAGGGATTTGAGAATTGGAAAACCAATTAGGCTGTTATGGTGAGTTTTAGAGAATGAGGGACTTAGCAAAACCAAGGAGTTTAAACCTAAAGGAATTATTGATTAGCTGTAAGGTGTAGGTAGAATAAGGTTTTGTGTGAACTTGCGCTCTATGAATGGGCTATACATGTGTATTTTCTGTATATGTGTAGGGCAGAATACATTAATCATACAGCATGTTAAATTTGAAGTCCCTGTGGGACATCTACAATGAAAAAAGCAGTAAGTACTTAATGATTAGATTCTCATTGCTGGTAGGGCCTGACATCATTATTTTTGCAGAGTTCTAATCATTCATAGGTAATTCTTATGAATCCCACTTCTGCAGTCATCAAAACTGGCTCCAGGACAGAACTTGTCTCCCTAACATATTCTCTCATCTTGCTCAGGTATACCTTTCAGAGACTCGGCCCCTCAGAAGAGCAGCACAAAGGAGGAGAATATGGAAGCTGATTCACTAACTGGCAAGCCCCAAGTGAGTTGGGGTCCCATTCTTTGCTAGAATGTATATTCTTAATAGGAGCTGCTTTTACTTGCCTTATAACTTTCATCAAACGGAGTTCCATCCAAGGTCATGAGTCACTTATTCTTCCATAGAACATTACACCTATTTTCATCGATAGCAGACTTTGAGAAATACTTTGTCCTAGCCCTGTGTAGTCTCTGAATCTGATTCCTCAAGAACTATAGATGATATGGGCTGGGGAGATAGCTCAGCGGTCTAAGTGCCTGCCTGGCAAGTGCGAGGAGCCAGATTCAATCCCTGGTACCACATGCCATGCCAGACCTGGAACCTTGGGCATGCTCTGCACATGACCAAAACCAGGCATGGTGGTACACACCTATAATCCCAGCACTGGAGAGGCTGAAAACAGGAGGATCACTACGAGTCTGAGCTGCATAGCGAGATCCTGTACCAAATAAATAAAAGATTTTTTAAAATTTAAGATAATATAGACAATAATTGAAGGCATAGATCCTTACCATAGGATGTTTAAAATTAAAAGTGGAGAAGACTCATGAATCGAATCCTGAGCAATTCCATTTACTGAGCAGGAATAGAAAAACTTCAAAGGACACTGAAAAGAAAGAAAGTCAGAAGAAAATATGATGTCCCTCAAGCCAAACTATGAGAACAGTTGTTGTTTTGTTTTGTTTTTTATTGAGAAAGAAATAGGAATGAGACATTTTCAAAACAGGTAAGATAGTTACAATAATTAATACATTGCATATCATTGTCTTCATAGTAGTTATTCAGAGTACGAGATGCAGACATGTTATCTTGTCTAAACACTTAGTACAAATTTTTCTTCTCAATGAACTAAGTGAAAGTAGCTATATATCTATCCTATTTTGTATATACTGGTATGTGTATACATAT
>NW_004524910.1:341227-344600 GCF_000260255.1 Octodon degus
GTTTCAAACTTGCAGTGCTCCTCCTGCTTCAGCCTTCTAAGTGCTGGAATTACAGGAATGTGCCACCATGCCAGTAGAATATCACTTTTCATCCTTTCATTTGCTCTTTAGTATTTAGTGTTGAAGTCAGTTTCCTGTAGGTGGCATACTGTGGATTTTTTTAAAATGCAAATCTGTCTCTTTTAATTGAATAATGTAGTTCATCTACATGTTAGGTCATTACTGAAAGGTAAGAACTTATTTCTTATTATTCTGTTGATTATTTTCTAGATGTTTTGAGTATTCTTTTTTCTTCCACTTAAATCTTTGTGGGACGATGGTTTCCTGTACTGATAATTCATTCTTTTCTGTTTCTCTACTCTTCTACTGAATGTTAACGCTTTCACCTATCTTCATGATGGTATTCACCTTCTTTTCACTTCTGGGTCTCTTCAGCATCCACCCAAAGACTGGTCTTGCAGTCAGTTTTTGCTTGTGTTAGATGACCTTTATTTTTCTCTCTATTTCTGAAAACTTCTTTCTTTGTTGGCAGTTATTTCCTTTCACAACATGGAGGATGCCCTTCCTTTCCCTGCTGGTTTATAAGCTTTGTGCTAACAAGTCTGCTACTTGTCTAATGGGGATACCTTTAGCTGTGACTTGGCACTTTTCTCTTGAAAATTTTAAAATTCATTGTCTTCTCAAGGCTGGCAAGATAGCTCAGCAGAGTAAGCGCCTGCTTAGGCAAGTGCAGGGACTAGAGTTTGATCCCTGGCACCACATGCCACGCCGGCCCCACCCCCAGGCACGCTGAGCCAGCTACTGAGGCAGGGTGTGGTGGTGCACATCTGTAATCCCAGTGCTGGGTAGGCTGAAAACAGGAGGATCACTGCAAGTCTGCACTGCGTAGTGAGACCCTCTACCAAAAACATTTTTAAAAAAGATTTTTCATTGTCTTCTTTTTACACTCTTTAATATGTCATGGTAAAGATCTTTTATGGTTATGTTTATTTGAAGTTCTATAAAATTCCTGCACATAGATGTCCATATCTTTCCCAATAGTGAGATGTTTTCTGATACTATTTTTCTAAATAGTTTCTCTGTGTCCTATTTTACTTCTTGGCTTTGATATTCCAGGAACATGGATATTTGTTCAGTAGTATCCCACAGGTCGTAAATGTTCTTTTTATTCATTCTTGTATTTTTCTTTCCCCCCTTTTCTGACATGAATATTTCAAAAGACCTGTATTCAAGTTCAGACATTCATAATTTCACTTGATCTGATCTGTCGTTGAGGCGTTCAATTTTTTTTTTTTTTTTCACTACTGGGAATTGAACTCAGGACACTGTGCTTGCCAGGCAAGCACTTATTCTACTGAGCTATCTCCCTGGCCCCCTCAGTTGTATTTTTTGACTCATTAAATTCTTTATTTCCGAGATTTCCTGTTTAATTCTTTTAAAAATGTCTCTTTTGGGCTGGAATACAGCTCAGTGGCATCATTCCTGCCTGGCAGATGTGAAGTCCTGAGTTCAATTCCTGGTACCAAAAAGCCATAATTTCTCTCTTTGCAGTTCATATTTGCCTAATATTTTCATTCTGTACTTAAGGTCTATGATACATATCTTTATGTACTTAAGTTTCCCTTTCCTCATTAAGCAGTCTTATCATTTAGTTTATCTAATTTTTTTGTTTAGACAAAGAAACTATTTCAGAAAACCAAGATTCAATTCTAAAGCAGACTATTTCTGTAAAAGAATCAATGCCTGAAACAGTTATGCCAGTGCCTGCCAAAAAGGTACATACTGCTTTACGTAAGGAGAGAGATGAGGATCAGTTCCATAGGAACCAGGAAAAGCAGGAAATAAATTTGCCACAAGAAGCTTTCATACATACTACAGTCTACAGTGAGGAAGGAGACTCTGAATATCATGACAAGAAAAGCTTTATGTCAACTGACTCTGTTTGGGAAATACAGCAGGAAACTCCTGCAGGAACAAGGTCTCCAAACGGCCATCAGTTTAAAACTAACTTCAAGTTTACTTCAGATTCTGTGGACAAGCCATGGTCAGAATATAATGAATGTGGAAACACCTTGAGCATTAATACACATATTATGCCGCCCAACAAAAGGCATATTACAGTTAATTCCTATGAGTGTTATCAATGTGGGAGAACCTTTAGTCGAAGTTCATCCCTCATTAGACATCAAATCATTCATACTGGAGAGAAGCCCTATGGATGTGGTGAATGTGGAAGATTCTTTAACCGACACACAAATCTTACAAAGCATCAAAGAATTCATAGTCGAGCAAAGGCCTCTGAAGGTAATCAGTGTGCAGTGACCTTCTGTAAGAGTGAGAATAGCAGTAAACATCCAAGACTCCATTCTGGATGTAATCTCTATGAATGTGTGGACTGTGGGAAGTCATTCAACCGTAGTTCCTCCCTTCTCCGACATCAAATGATTCATACAGGAGAGAGACCATTCAAATGTAAGGACTGTAAGAGAACTTTCAACCGACACTCAAACCTTACTAAACATCAAAAACTTCATACTCAAGTGAATACTGAAAAGGAAGCAACACTGGATTTACCTTCAGTAGATGCAGTACTCAATCAACATCATGGAAAATAGAATCCCATGAATATAATAAATTCAAGAAAGCCTTTGTCAAAATTATTCCTTAACTGATGTGACTATACTAAAGGGAAACCTATTTGAGAGAGCTTTTCTAGACTCTCAAAAGAAGCTACAATGCTTTAGACTTTAACATATTATCATCATACAGAGCTTTGCCTATCATTTTTACATTACCTTTATCTTTCTCTGGTTCTTACACTTGATTTATTGTAACAGATATTAGAGAGCAGCCAAGAAATATGCTTGGAGTTAATACTTAATGAACTGTTGGTCCTTATGAGAAGGTCAAAATAAAACAGAAGCTAATGACAAGCATAGTACAGGAGAACACTTTTGAGGACTAAAATTTCTGAATGACAGAAACTTCAGTGACTGCCAGTTATTTTCATTTTTTCCATCCCAACAATACCTTTACCAGAATTGGGAAGCTATCAACTGCAGTGGGAAATTGAGTTTTTGTTCATTTTTAGGTATTCTTGAAATCTGCATTTTTTAAATGTACTTTTTGAGATCCAGGCTGGAGAGACATCGCTTGAGGTGAGGTCTGTATTTATCCCAGATTGTATGAGGTCAATAAAATATCCTACTGTTCTGTGTACCAAAACTGTGTTATAAGCTATTTCAAATCCCAAGTGGTTCTTTGACCCAAGTGATGTGTCTTAATCTACCTCCCAAATAAATTCATCCTGGAAAAATTCTCAAAGAATGATGATGGTGGCTTCCTATTAGAGTTCAGACTTCACTCAAAAGCA
>NW_004524910.1:345510-347641 GCF_000260255.1 Octodon degus
GTGCTAACCTAGGTTCTGCTGGGGACAGACTCAGAGGTCTTCAGAGAGATCTTACAAGCCACCCTACAAGTTTGGAATAAACAAGGTTCTTGGTAATGCCACAGTTGTTCAGCACTCTAGAACAAACAATTGAAATAATGAGAAAAGGAAAATTATTTTCCTGATAATTGGAAAAAAAATCATTTGCTAATGACACACACTGGGACACTCTAATAATTGAACTGAGATATGTGTGCCCATTTTCCTCAAAAGCTACCCTGTTTAAATGGAACAACATGTCTGGCTGAGAAGACTTGCAGAGTTTAATTTTCCCATAAAAGTCCCATAATAGGACTTTCAGACTATATAGGGGAAATACGTGAATTCCCAATCTTCCAGATATCCTGTATATCAAGTTTGTGTTCCCCAAATTCAAAGAATGAATTTAGTGAACCACAGAGATTAAGAGTAGGAAATTTAATTGAGGGAGGAGCTTCTGCCTGAGAAAGGAGGAGCCCCGTGTAGGTTGCCAGGGAACCCACTTCACAGAGGAAGTTGTATAAAGCAAAATCATGGTACAACATGGGCTAAAGCTATGATCAATAGGATTATAAGTATAGCCTCTTAGGTAATATTGGTCGCATGGGGAAGCAAGACATAGCAAGTGTACATAGAGCGAAGAACTCTTCAGGAAAGGATAGGGGTCTTGGTCGCCCACCAAGGTAACTGATGTCTTATCTAGACTCTATTGGGCCAGATATTACTTATACCTGGGGAAGCATGTATGCCTGGTCATCCTGTCTTTATCTTGAGTCCTGGCCTGCAACAGATGCACCTCTGGCCACAACTATAATGTGTTTTCAGGCCAAGGAGATAGCTCAGCAGCCTAAGTGCCTGCCTGGCAAGCACAAGCTCCTGAGTTTGATTCCCAGTACTACCAAAAAAAATTAATGTGTTTTCATGTTCTATATTAACTCTCAAGGCCCTATCCCTTTCAGACTGCCTATAATATTTCTATGTAACTTAGCTGTCTATAATACTATTACTCTATTTTTAAAAATTTTATCAAATAATTGAGAATTGATTTCGCAAAATGATCATAAAGTTTATGTTGTAAAAGTAAGAAGTAGCTGTGGGGGCCAGGCAAATAGCTCAGCAGATTAAAGCGCCTGCAGGCAGGTGCAGGGCCCAGGGATTCTATGCCCAGGCCTGCCCCTGCTGTTCCTGAGAGAAGGCAGTTGAGACTGGGGTGCCCCCGGGGCACACTGAGACTGCAATTGAGACTGGGGGTGGTGGCCTACGCCTGTAAGTCCAGCTCTTGGGAGGCTGTAAACAGGCGGATAACATGAGTTTGATCTAACAGTGAGACCCTGAACACCTTGTAGACCCTTCCCTAAAAATACAAAATACAAAAAAAAAAAAAAACAAGTTCTTTGAATAGTATTTATCTCAAAATGTGATAGCAATAGCAAATAGTTGCCCTAAAGCTTAACAAATTAAAAAAAAAAAAAAAAACAGAAGTAGTTGTGATTATTTTTTAAAGGGTAATAATAGGCCCCATAATAGTAGCATAGAATAGATACCTATTAGAAAAAATTGATTGTAGATAGATCTGTAGTGTTTGTAAGAATTCTGTTGTCATAAATTATCCCTTCAGATTAGTCAGGAAGAAAACAGTTCACTGAATATTTACATATGCAGCATATGCAGGTACATTAACTGTGTGAATATACAGAGTCTACAAAAAATGGATATATCAGGAAAAGAAACACTTGCATGAATATTTTAATACTAAATTTATTGAGACATGAGGTTAGTACAGGTTACCTTTGGCCTCTACAATTTTTTATTAATTTTATATCTTTTATTTATATATTAATTTAGTACAGGGTCTTGCTACACAGCTTGGACGCATAATGATCCTCCTGTCTCAGCCTCTCCAGTGCTGGGATCACACGCTTAAGCCACCATACCCTGCTCCTTGCGCCCAGGGACAGGGCCAGGATGGCATGCAGTACCAGAGATTGAACCCAGGTCTGAGAGGTCAGGGCTGGGGAGAACTCAGTGGTCTAAGTGCCTGCCTGCCTGGCAAATGCAAGGACCCGAATTCCATCCCTAGTACCACATGCCATGCAGGCCACCAAAACCGGGC
>NW_004524910.1:354157-355111 GCF_000260255.1 Octodon degus
GGAACCAGCAGATGGTACAGGATCTCTCCTAGCTTCTGAATGAGCACAAGTGATGCTAAGGTCTGTTGCATATACTGTAAACTTGAGTTTTGGGAGCACAGAGAAGGACTAAGTTCCACAAAACTATAGTTAGTGCTGGAGGTTTGCAGTGGCATTCGCTGCTTTCTGTCAGGTGTGGATCCTCCCTGGCTCCTCCATTCACTCTTCTTGGCTGCCATAAGGTGAGTACCTTTCTCTGTCCAGGCCTGTCTGTCGCGATACTGACCACACAGGACTGAAATTTCTAAAATATGAACCAGAATAAACTTCTTAAGTTGCAAGTGTTCAATATTTTATCTCAGTGACAAGATGTTGTTTCAAAGATGGCTAGCCAGGTACCATTCAAACCAAGACTTAATTTTTTTTTTTTAAGACTTGAATGTTTTGAAGTCAGTGAAAACACAAAGCTAGACTTTGTATTTCTTGTATATTAAAATACACTAGGAAAAAGGACAATGAATGACTTTTCTCCTTAAATTTTTAATATATTTTTGATTATGTGTAATACATACAGTAAATAAAATATACTTTTATTTTAAATATGTATTAATGGGGGCTAGGGAGATAGCTTGGTGGTCAAAGTGGCTGCCAGGCAAGCATAAGCTCCTGAATTCAATCCCTGGTACTGCATGCCATGCCACTCAGGATCCTGGGCACGCTGTGCTGGCCCTGAAACTGGGTGTGGTGGCGCACACCTAAAATCCCAGAGCTAACTGCACTGCAGATGGTAATTTGTAATAGTTGTTTCATGTTGGGAGTGCCTGTCATTGTGGTATTCTGAATATGGGCTGCTTGTCATGACATGCCATTTACTGCTAAGATGTCTCTCGGGTAGGTGGGTGTTCAAGAAGAAGGGGGTGGTGAATGAAAGCAAGAGACAGGAAAAGGAATATTGTGGGACTATCCTGCTTCAAG
>NW_004524910.1:356676-363438 GCF_000260255.1 Octodon degus
TGCACACTCACACTCCTCATATTTATAAGGTTTCTCCGCAGTGTGTACTCTTGATGAATTTGAAGCTTTGAAATCATATTGAAGCTCTTGCCACATTCATTACCAGTGTAGGGTTTCTCTCCTGTGAACCCTCCAGTGAATTCAAAGGACCAAGCTGTGACCACTTTTCTAGTCATGACATTTATAAGGCTTCTTTCCCATGGGCACTCTGATGAACACGAAGATTTAAGTATCACGTAAAGCACTTACCAGTCATTACATTGGTAAGATTTACAACCTTGGTGTACTAATTGATGAATTTGAGCATTTGAGCTCTGACTCAATCCCTTATCACATTCCATGGTTCTCCTATGTGGACTCTGATGGACAGGAAATACTCAACTCTGACTAAAACACTTATTGCACTGCCCACACTTAAAAGGCTTCTCTCCTATGTGAAGTCTTTTCTGAATGTGAAGTAATGATTTTCTACTGAGGTCTTTATCACACTAGAGTTTCAATTTGTGGGCCTTTGATGATTCTGAAAAGATCTGACTAAAGCTCTTAACACATGGTACAGATATAAAGTGTTTCCTCTGCTCTTTCCTTCTGATGAAAGTGAACTTCTGAGCTCTGACTAAAGTTATTGTCAACTTCATCACATTCATACACTTTCTTCGTGGCATGGATTCTTGGACATCTACATAAATCTGATCTTGCAAAGAAGCATGTTGCGCTGACAGAATACTGATCGAGCCTTTCTCCAAGATGATTTTTCTCATGGAGATATTATGAGTTCCAAAAATAAACTTTACATTTATTATTTCCACAGTATTTTTTTTTTGGTATTGAGTCTTTCAATAGTTTATTTTGGCATATCTCCCTATTGTACTCTGGAAGGGCTTTTTCCATTGGGATGTAAGAATTGCACTTTTTGTTTTTCTCCATGGGAAAGATTTTTCCTACATATACCAAGATTGTATTTGTTGCCTTAAAAACCATGGGAATCACTCACACAGACTTTTTCTAACAGTCCTGATTATTTTTTGTTTCTAAGGACTGCCAAAGTATACACATTTTGTATTTTAAGTTATTGTAGTTTTTGCCTTCAAAAGTTCATAGTTCCCACTGTCTAGCACTGTGTAGAGAAAATTAACAACTCTTGACACATCCCTCTTGAGTGGTTTCCTCATAGTTGTAATTCTCATGTATCCAAGTGCTAGCATTTCTCCAGCCTTGCCAGCAAGGAAAATTGTCATCTTCTATGTATTTGAATATTTCTTCTTGTGATTTGTAGTTCTCATTCAGGTTTTCTAGAAAAATAAGCAGATACTTCAGTGATGATATAAAGGTTGTGCTTAAAATTTTCCAAGTATCTGTATCAATAACCTCAAGAATAAGAGGAATACATGTGTCGGATGCCATAGAAATGAAGGGTTACGACTTTAGCTGTTCCACTAGACTTGAAATTTATTTTGTTAATTGATATGTTAACTGATATATGTGTTCACCTATTCACTCATTAATTCATCCCACAAACATCTTGATCATCTAGTTACCAATTAGAAATAAGGTAGTACCGCCAATTCATCTTCATTAAAATAATGTAAAACACTGAAACTTAATTAGATTACTTTAGTTTGGACATTGTTATAATAAATAAGATACAGTTTCTATATTTTTGCTCTAGAACTGGTGAAGATGGGGAAGAGCAATATGGCTTCATTAACTCTACTTTTTACTTTGGGGGGGTGCTCTTTTTACTCTATTTCTAGGCTTGGCTATCCAATTTTGTTACTGGAACAACAGCAAAGATGTTACAAACGTAAGCATGAGAAGTGCCTGTCTTCTCTCTTGCTGTTTCTGAAAATCCTGTGGTCACCATCACGTTAATGAACCTGGCATAGCTTGTTTGAAAGGGACACATAGTCAGCGTATCCCTGTTATCCCCACTGATACTGAGCCAAGTGGCAGGGAGCAAATTCATCTTAACATCCAGCCCCAACCAAGTCTCTGTGTTAGAAGATCTAATCAGCCATCAGGAAGCATAAAAAATAATATCATTTGTTTTAAGACATAAAATTTGAAGCAGTTTGTTAAGAGAATAAACTATGAAGAGAACAAATTTAGGACCACACAAAATTGACCATGTATGGAGATCTGGGCTTTAAGGATAAATTCAGAAAATAACCAGAAATAATCATAAGTATCTAGGTAATTACTTAAGTCCACGTGTCTTGGAAAATGTTTCACTTTACTTTTTTCTGGTCAAATATGCCTAACCCAAACTTTGAACTCTGAACTGTGCTGAGATCCAAAACTCTTTGAATACTGACATGCTCAAAAAATTTCTGATTTTGTAACATTTCAGATTTCAGATTAGGGATACTCAAGCAGTAAAATAATTCTACATTGAGAAAACCTCAAAATCTGAAACATTCTGATCCCATTTTGGATAAGAGACAAATTGCATTTACTTGATTTAAAACATATTTTTGAAAATACTTATTCTAGGGCCGGGGAGATGGTGCAGTGGAATAAGTGCTTCCCTGGCAAGCGCAAGGGCCTGAGTTCAATCCCCAGTTCCGAAAAAAAATTATTCTACCACCTCAATACAAGCACCAGATAAGGAATTAAAATATTCAACAAAACTGCTTCTAGTAAAAGCTAAATCTATTTGCTGTGAGTTTGGATAACTTTACCTGCTGACATGACATGTGTGTAGCTGTCCCACATGACCTTCGAGTAGAGATAATTTGGGGAAAAATCCAGGAATTTCCACTCCTCCACAGTAAAAGTAATAGTCACATCTTCATGTCACTGCCATCTGGTCAAAGATCAGGCTTTCCAAGAAGAAATCTAAGTGGAAAGACAGAAAAAAAGATATTTAGTAGGTAACTAAGTGGCAAAAACAAAAAGAACAAACAGGAAAGAAAAAAGAACTCCAACACGGAAGAAAACCAAAACATGGAAAAAGAGATATATGTAGGTTAAATGCCTAAACACCAATTTCCCACTGTGTGTGAGCTACTGTGTAAACCCTATTTATATGAATGATTCTTCCTTTTTTGTGATTTAGTCCTTTTGGAGGAAGTTACCCAAAGGAGTTTAACCAAGACTAAGAATATTAAGCCTCATGAAAAAAGCAAAAGTGAGAAACAGGCAAGGTCCTCTCCAAGACGCACCATTTAATTTAGAAAAATATCTCCAAGCTTGATTAAGAAAATTCCAGCCAGGCATGGTGGTGCATGCCTGTAATCCCAGCACTCAGGAGGATGAGGCAAGAGGATCCTTACAAGAGACCAGTCTGGGCTACAAAGTGAGCTCAAGGCCAGCCTGAACTGCACAGTCAGACCCTGTCCCCAAAAGACAAAAAAAAATAAGTCTTGTTCCTAACACTGAATTTTTTAAATTCTAATGCTTTTGTAGGTAATCTTACTTTCCCTCTCTGAAATCTTAGGATCTTCTTTCCCTCTGATTCCTTGGTTTAGAACTTTTTCGTTGCTTGTTGACAACAGAAATTACAACTGAGACTCCTGCTCATCAGCACTTTTAAATTTTCTCATTTTTCCCTCTTTCATTTAAAATATTAGACTTCAACTAAGTCACCTATTAGTCATAACTACTTTATTAGATGGTCTCTTTTTGCTTCATTTTGTCTTATATTACTGTTTTTTTTTTTGTTCTAGCACCTGGGAGAGTTTATCTTCCAACTTTTCCATTGAACATTTTATTTGAGCAATTATGTTTTAAACTAAGAGGTTATTATGTAATAATAATACTCTAAGGG
Source organism: Octodon degus (assembly GCF_000260255.1). Lineage (NCBI taxonomy): Eukaryota > Metazoa > Chordata > Mammalia > Rodentia > Octodontidae > Octodon > Octodon degus. Next base: position 360,446 of record NW_004524910.1, read on the forward strand.
AGCATAATAACCTAAGAGCAATTATGTAATAACTTAAGAGATTATTTTTTATTCTCATAATGCCTTTCCTTAGTGTCTTGTTCTAATCTTAACAGATACAGTGAAAACTTTTCTGAAGATATTAGTAAGTTATATGATACAATATTTTCTTTAATACTATTTCGAATTTACATGCAGTTGTCTTGTCTGCTTTATATTTCCTTAATCACTGACCCAGAATGCATGTATCTAATTTCTCAAGACCGATGACTTTAACATTTATAGATTATTTAAAATTATTTCTCAAGCATCTTTAAAATGTATTTGGTACAGGGTCTCACTACATAGCTCAGATTCGTGGTGATCCTCTTGCTTTCAGCCTCCCCAGCACTGGGATTACAGGCATATGCCACTATGCATGGAATCTGGCTGGCTCAGACCATGCTGGAGGTAGGGCTGGCAGCCCGGCATGTAGTGCCGAGGATTGAACTGTGGTCCCTGCACTTGTCTCTGCTTGCCTAAACAGGCACTTTAGTCTGCTGAGCTATCCTACTGGCCCCATTCTCAAGCATCTTATAATTATCTTATCAGCTATGTGTATGATTCAAATGACAGAAAACTGCAGGAGTGCTCTGTAGTACATAAAAACAATTTCTAACCCCCTATTTAGAGAGTGAATGATTGCTTGCATCCTGGCTTAACTCTCTGCTATAAATAGTCTGGATGCAACCTCAGCTTCTCTTTCCTGTATTCCCTGTGTGAATATCCTATGGTGCAATATCTTTCACTTAAGTGATGCTTACCACTATTCCTCCTGCTATCTTCTAGATTTTTGTTGAAATTTATCATTTGCAGCACAAGGGCCCTAGTTCAATCCCCGGTTCCGCCAAAAAAAAAAAAGAAATTTATCATTTGCTTATGACTCTTCATTTAATTACTTTAAGTTCATGAATTTTTAAATATTATCATGTAGTTTTAGAAAAGAGATAATTAAGGGTAGTCAGGCTGTCTCGAGACATTTCTTTTTTGGAATGGGAAGAACATTATAAATTGGTTACACAAGGAGCCAGGGAGATAGCTCAGTAGAGTAAGTGCTTGCCTGGCAAGCATAAGGGTCTGAGTTCAACCCCCAGTTCCGCAAAAATAAATAAATAAATTGGTTACACAATAAATTAATTTTATTTTCCAATTATAAAATGCAATTTAAAATATCCAGTTAACACTGTGCTAATAATATGGGAAGTAGATACCTTTAAGAAGTTTACATGGGTGGGGCCAAGGAGATGGCTCAGTGGAATAAGTGCTTCCCTGGCAAGCGTAAGGGCCTGAGTTCAATCCCCGGTTCCGAAAAAAAAAAAAAGTTTACATGGGTTTGATCCCCAGTATGCTATGCCAGCCCCGCTCCCAGGGCACACTGAGACACAGCAATTGAGACTGGGCATGGTGGCATGCGCCTATAATCCCAGCACTTGGGAGGCTGAAAACAGGAGGATCACTATGAGTCTGATCTGTGTAGTGAGACCCTGTAGAACCTGTACTAAATACACTTTTAAAAAGTTTACAAATAATAAAATGGAAAGAAATGAAGATGATACAATTGACATCATCATCATAGTGATAAACAATTACCAGATATTTATTATATGAATAGGACTAACAACAATCCTAAGGTTTTATTAGTTATAGTAAAGGAATTAAAAAATTAATACTTAGTTAGATTAAATGACTCACAAAAAGTTAGAGTCAACTACCTTTAAGATTCACACCTACTAAGTAAGTCAATGTGAGAGAAATTAAAAACATTTGGTGAAGGGTTACAAATTCAGATTCCCATAAACTGTCAAAATATATTAATGTAGAAAAACAAAAGTTATACTAGAATAAAGATTGAAAATATACCAAGTAAAATTTTCAAAAAAGTACAATGACTAATAATAATACAAGACTGTGAAAATTCAGCGGCATGTTTAAATATGCAGCGGTTTAAACACAACAAATTTAAAGCTTTTTAAATATAATAGATGTATTTCACATGTATAAAATAACATATAAAAAATAAGAACTGTAGGATGCTCAGAAATTCAAATTATTAGACTGAAAACAGTAACAGTTACCTGTGGCAAGTAAATGAATTCACTAGTATTTCATATCACAACAAAAGCATAGTGTAAATAAAACAATCTGATTTTTTACAGGCTTTTTGGTGATTTTAACAAAGATTTATGAATTTTCTTGAAATATACACTAAGGAATATGAGCAATTTCTCTTACTAAAAATAAATTCATGAAATTTCTATATACTGAAATAATACAAATAAAAATTAAAACCACTTTCCCTAAATAATCACTATAGCTTTCACTATTTTTTTAACTTTCTTCCATTAAAACAAACACTGATTTTTTTCTTAACAAAGATAAACCCAGTTTCTTAAACCAATGATGCAAAAGTACATGCCAATACAATTAGGCACAATTATCTTTAAAGGGTATGAGTGCACATTTGGGAAAACCAATAAAATCAGCTGAAAACCACTGACAGTTGTAACAGAAATGAATGTTCATAAAATTCTATTATTAAGGACAGACTCTTGGAAGCTTACACAGGTGTTCCAGACAACATGTACAATTGCTAGAATAACTAAAAGCTATAAAGAATCTTAAAGGTCCTACCCTGTTAGAATTGATGAATGATCATACTATAAAATAGTACAGTCATGAAAATGACCTATATCTATGTAAACCAATGTGGATGCATTATAAAAAAAACCTAACATGCAAAAAAGCCATCTATAAAAGAATATATTCAGTGATTCCATTTGTGCAATATTCAAAAATATGAGACAAGGCTGTTTAAATGTAAGTCAAACTATAAGAAAAAAGCTAAGGAATTAATGTGACATTTAATTATTGTTAGTGATTGTTACCCCTCCAGAAAGGGATGGAAATATTGGTCAAGACTGGGGGGTATCTATCTTATTACTGCATTTTAAATTGTACATAGATGTTTTCATATT
>NW_004524910.1:363738-384708 GCF_000260255.1 Octodon degus
TCTTAAAAATACTTGTTTTAGAATTTAAGAGACAAAAAAGGGTTGAAAAAGCAAGAAGACCTTAAATCTTAGGTAGGAAGAACACATAAAATTTTGTTCTCACTAAACTTATCTCTATTTTCAATATGATTCAATTAAGATATTAAGATTTTGATATAAGAATGGAAAACAGCTCACAAACTGACTTCTAAGTGCTTTTGTGAGAAAAAGAAAATTGTGTCACCATTCTGTCACCCATGAAGTGGGAACATGGACCTTTGCCACCCAGGTCTGTCCTTGCAGATCACTGATAATTCTGCAGGTGTGTGTGTGTGTGAACGGACAGACAACTTTTATCTAATACTTAATGTATATACATACTTACTAGTCTGAATAAGCACTAATATGCATATATAACGTATATGTGTATACTTTATGTCCAAATACATGCACAGGTTTATGTAAAACATAGGTATAATTTGAATTATGAAAAGTAGGTCATGAGGGCAAATATTAGTCCTAGTACACAGAACTATAGCTGGTGCATAGTAAGCACTTAGTAAATACTTGTTACATATGAATGGCTGTTATTTGTGTAATTTTTTTTATTTTACATATAGTGAGCACTTTTCCTACCATTTTTGGTAGCATAAGTTTTTAGAACTAATTATGTTCCTGTCTAAGCATACACCATTCTTTACTTAAGCTTTCTTTGGGGGAAATTTAAGTATTTTCCAATAGTCTACTATTAAAAACAACTTTTGGTAAATATTTTTATACATAATTAAGTATATATTGTTTTGTCACTGTATACTCTGAGAAATAAAAAAAAGTCAATGGATATAAATAGGCTTTTGAAAATCTTTAAGTTATTTTTGGGAAATATTAAATAAACTTCAGTTACTACAACAACGATGAAATATCTGCTCTCTGAGCCTTTACTAGCATTTGATATTTTAGATAAAAGATTGCAAATAAAGAACCCCAAATGTCAATAATGGCTGCCTTTGGTTGATGTGAGAGGGACTCTTGGTAGTGCACAAGAACAACTAAAGCATTACATATGAACACCCCACCACAAAGTGGCCTCGCTTGAAACATCTGTACTTACACTTCCCTGCAACTTAGGCTCTTCAATTTAATTAATTAATTAATTAATTGTGCTAGGGATCAATTGTAGGTTCTTCACACACTAAGTAGGCATGCCAACCTTAAAGGTACACTGTTTAATGTGGATTAGAAATTATTAATCTCAAATGCTTTATTACTTGACGCGGCATCATTCTTAAATTTATCTCAGAACACCAAGAAGAGTAAGAATTCTATGCACTGTAGACTTGAGTGACTGAATGAATAAGTAAATATTAGGAAGAGACACTGGGAAGAAGCCAGGGGCATGCCGGAAGGTGGCCAGGAGCATCTCTCCAACTGAGGAACATGTTCTATGTAATCTAATCCATCAGTCTTCACGGCCACTTGCACTACCTCCCTACAGTAAAGAAGTCAGGGCATCTTATAAGTGAGAAAAGACAATCCTACTCACCACAGAACAGACTGACAGAAAAGGACTGTCCGTTTCTTCCTCCTTTGTGCTTTTCTGGGGGAGTGATGGAATACCAAAGCAGCTGAACTGAAGAAATAAAAAATGAAGGCTTTCAATGGTGCAACACATAAAAGCGCTCATTATATGTAAAATCAAAAAAATACTTGCCCTCATGACCTACTTTTTACAATTCAATTTATACTCTCTCTAATATATATATATTAGATAAACCTATGTTGGAGAGCCAAGTCCTGAGAGAGCACAATGGGAGATTAAGAAAAGGGAAACTGGGACCAGGCGACCTGACCTTTCTGATGGAGCTGCAGTGACAGTGTCTCTGCCTCTGTCTTTATTTATACAAAGTTTAAAAAAAAAAAAAAAAAAAAAAAAGGAAAAAGCCCACAACAGGAGCAAGAGTGGAAGGTCTCAACCTCATTCTCAAGTCACCTGTACTTAGTTAATAAGAAAGAACATCAAGGGCACACATTTGTTCACATGTAACTATGCTAGATGTCAACCTTAGAGTTTATAGTCTGTTTCTGGCATTCTGTGTCCTTGAGACTGTTTTCGCTCTAATTTCAAGGACTTTGCTGACCTCAAGCTCAGCTGGGGCTTAACCACTCTCCAATTCCCAAGCTCACTAAAATTTTCACACACTAAGTGGATCTGATCCCAAATCCCCTAGAAATAGGTTAAAAAAAAAAAAAAAAGAGCCCAGGAACATTTCTTCTCCCTTTCAACAATTACATAGGAGAGCTATGAGCACAGGTGCTTTGTAACTTATTTGTGACACTCTGAAAAGTTGAGGGAGATACAACTCTTAAGACATAAAAATAAGGAATTTAATTTGTTTGACTGTTACAAGGATTCTGATTTTTTTCCATGTAAAAATTCAGTCCTGAACCCCAAGGTTTTATTAATTTATAATTATATAGTTCATATTAATAAAATGTAAATAGCAATTTAAGTGGCTTCTTTCTATTCTTAGCATTTCTCTCATATTTTGTTGAATAAATTTAAGGAGAAAATAATTCCATTGTCCTCCCCTACTAATGACAACAAGATACTGGACTTACTATCACAACCATACCTGAATTTCTGGAGAAAGATTGCAGGACCTGAGCAGTCTTAACTCTGCCATCCACCACTTGTGGAACTTTAAAGAGCAAACCTGCACCTTCCAAGGTCACCATTTCATCATCCATAAAGTGGGAACATGGGCCTTTGCCATGCAGATCCGTCCTTGCAGATCGCTAGTAGGTTCTGGTAGGGAAGGACGACACACAAGCAATTGATTAAAAGCTCCCCTTCCTAAAAGAAAAAAAAAAAAAAATCGTGCATGCCACGAGACAGGTCCGAGTCGGACGCAGGATAGCAGGACGCAGCATTGGCGCATGCGCAAGAACGGTTTTGAGGGCGCAGAACCTCGGGGCCAACGTTCTGCACGGCTTGTTTCTGCAGCCCGGGCTGGACCTCCGCGAGCGTCCAGGTCCCCAAGCATCCGGACCCTGGGTCTCAACCTGCCTCTGCCTCCGCCCTTGTCCCTCCTATTTCTGCCATCATGCGAGAGGTGCTGTGAGGGACGTTCCTCCAACTAGCCCAAAATATCTAAGCCACAGCCCAGCCCCACTCATTGTCCTGGCGCCCTCACTCGAGCCACACTTTTTCCGGCCCGGCTGGGCCCGGTCCGGTCCGCAGAACCACATAAACCGCTCAGTCCACGCAACACACAAAGGCAAGCCCGGAAAGCTAAGTCCCACAGCTGAACTCCGCTCAGATGCTTGGGGGCGGGTCCCAGGAGAGGGGCGGGGCGAGGAGAGCGCCACTGGACGAGGAGGCTTCTGATTGGTCAGATGTCACGGCGGCTTCGCGGGGGGCGGTCCCTCGGGCGCTTGGAAACAGTGAATGGAAAAGAGCTTTTATTATTATTATTACTGTTTAAGACAGGGTTTTGCTATCAGTTCAGGCCAGCCTTGAATTCATATTGTAGCCCAGGAGGGCCTCGAACTCGCAAACTGCTCAGACTCCCAAGTGCTGGGATTACAGGTGAGCATCATCCAACGCTGTGGATGGAGCGAGGCATCTCTATGCGGTGATCGAAGAATATGGGAGACGGTTAAATTCAAAAACAAAGACATACACACAAACCTTGTTAAGGTAAAAGACTACATAAAAATTTTATGTGTATAGGGCCTGGGAAAGGGGGCGTGGCTGAGAAGTCTGAAAAACAGGGATGACTGGCCTCAGAGAATTCTGGGGCCCTCCCAGACTACAAATGCGGATCTCTCAGCCAGAACCCCAGGAAACACTTGTAGGGTCACTTTTGCATGGCGAAGGATGGTTAGGCTTGCTGTCCTGTGCCCTGGGCAGAATGAGCACCCCAGAAGCCTGGCCTTAGCTAGCAATGCTCCTAAACTGAAGTTTGCAGTCTAGATGGGACTGAGGTGCAGCAGCTGGGAGGAGCCCCTCCTTGGTGTCCTGAGGCAGCACGGAGTTTGAAGTGCTTGCACCTCTTTTAAGTAGTCCAGTATGTTATGTTAGGAAAACATTTCTGCTTCTGTAAGCCTTCTCCCTCAAACTTGTGCAGTAGCAGGAGTATCATAATGTATTATTAGGCATGCAAGCTTTGATAAGGTAGTTAAACGCAAAGGACTCTGGATCCTAATCTGATACATCACTTATTATTGATACGGCCTTGGCTGAATCACTTAGCCTTAATCACATAACTTTTGCTAGGTTAATAGTAATAACAGTAGTCTATTAATAGCATAGTAACTATTTCACATACATGTTAGAATTAAATAAGTTAATGTAGTTGAGATGCTTAAACAGGTGCCTGGCACATAGGAAGCATTTTAAATGTTAACTGTGTACCTACTGTTGAATGTTTAATAGAGATGAATACCTCCTGGGCCCCACCACAAAATAAGCACTTGAATTTCTTAGACTCTGAAGACATATTTGGAAATTATTTATGGGCCTTTTCCTGCTTGAATATTGAGACAATGACTTAGTATTTTAACAGTTGAAGTCTTATCTGACAAAACTTCATCACTTTCTTTGGTCATCCATTTGGTGATATAGGTGAGTAATTTAATCTTCACCTGTCTTCTCAACAGTAAGATGAAAATAGTAGTGTAGTTACATAGATACAGTTGGTAAAGTCCTGAATCCAAACATTCACCAGTAAGAATGGACACTGGAGTTGGACAGTTCTAACCTCCTTCCAGCCTATAGAATATTAGTGGTCATTATTGGGGAGCTGGTGAGATGGCTCAGTGGTCTAAAGCACCTACTTAGAACAAGCTTAGCAAAGCCCAGGGACCATGGTTCAATCCCCAGCACCACATGCCAGCCAGCCCGCCCCCTGGTGGGCTGAGCTGGCCACACACACACAAAAAAAAAAAAAAAAAAAAAGAATATTAGTGGTCATTATTAAAGAATAATGATGGATAATCCATATAATTTATATATTTCTGGCACAAAAAGACATTAAATATTAGCTTTTTGACTTACATTCTTATCTTTTCAAATTTTGTACTTTGAGACTGCATTATTTTGTACCCAGATATGAGAATTGTAATTGGACTTTGAGTTGTTTAAAACTCATTTTGAGAAGTGGAACCTAAGATTTTGTTTCAACTGAATTTGAATTAAAAATAATCCTTAATGTTTTTGCCCCATACAACTGATAATGTCATCTCTATGCTAAAGTTGGCGAAACTGGGGAAAGTAGGATGTTTTTATGTAAATATAAATGAGTCTCCCATTTCACAAAGTCCATCACAAAAAAAAAAAAATGACTGTCAAAAATATGTGTGGAATGTGGGAAGATCCTAAGAAAAAGGTACTTCACTTAGCTCCTCTATTCCCTATCATAGCTGTCAACTCCCACCCCAACCCCACCCTGTACCGAGGATTGAACTTGGGACCTTGCGCATGCCAGTCAGGTGCTTATTCTGCTGAGCTCTCTCCTGGGCCCCAGTTTCTCCTAAACCAGGTTTTTGTAGAGAGAAATCTAGGTGTTAGAAAACTCATTTTAAAACCTACATGGAACTTCTCACTAGCCTCTTTCCTGTAGACTGGACATAAACATGGAGGACAGCAGGAGAACCTACCTAGATATGAAAACTTGAAAAGAGCCTGGGCAGATCAGTTGACACCTTATGAGATTTGCACAAATTGGTGTTCTTTCACTTCTGAGAGACCAAGAAGGTGAATATGTAAGGCCAACTGTCCCTGTGGAGTTCGAGAGATTACAAAGACTAGAGAGTAAGAGGGTTTATCCAGGTGCCTCTGTCGAAAAGTGGGCAGCTTTGTGCTCCTATTCAGTGGCTGACAGAGGTAGAGAGTTCTTTGTTTTCCTCCCAAATGTGGAAAGGCTGCCACCTAAAGTATCCATTAAGGAGACCTGAACCTCATTGATTTTGGGGAGAAAAAAAAAGCACTGAAGTAGATGCAGCTGTCAGAAAAAGTAGACTGTACATTCGAGGAAATATAAATGCTGTAGGGCAGAGGATAGTAATAAGAAAAAAGTAGCAACAAGCATAGCATAAACAAGACTTTTGGGAGTTAAATTATTTCTACATAGCTTAAATAGTTCAGCAGTTGAATTTAGAGAAGGTAGCCACTTTTGACCCAAAACATAGGCTATTTGATTCAAAGACAGATCCCAAACAACAGAGAAAAAGATAGAAATGGAAATCAAGAAGAAAGACAAAAGGAACAAAATCTACGTCTGTGAGACCTAGCAATCAACAAGCACAGAAGTTCCAAAGGGAAGAAAAAAAAGGAGGGGCAAGGGAAGGATTGATGGAAGAAAGGAATAAAAGTAGAATCAGTCCCTTGGTTGAAAATAAGGCCTGAATCTGCAGATTTGCCGTATTTCAGCCTGGATTAGTGAGTAAAGGAACACTAGATGTAAAGGCACCATTCTTTTTTGCGAAATGGGAATTGAACTCAGGCCTTGTGCTTGCCAGGCACAATTCTTACACGCTAAGAATAGAGAGAAAACTCATTAGTTTTCAGGCAGAAACCGTAAATTATTTAAACATAAAACTGGCATTGGACTTCTCTTTTGCAATACTGGAAGACAGGAATGTGTTCCATAGCAATATAGACTAGTATAGAAAAGGGGTTCCAATCCATCAGCCAAAATAAAATCACTTATCATGGGGAAAGATATTTAAAGATATGTAACAACTCAGAGTCTGCACCACTCAGGTCTCCCTAATCTGAGGAAACAATTTAAGAAAGGATCATAAACCAATGAATCAAAAACAGATACCCTGTTGGAGGACCACAAATTATAAACTGAGTCTAGGGGACATCCAAGCTTGTCCTTGTCCTGCCCTTTGAAGCAGACTTGGAACACTGAACCCCCCTACTCTTTTCTGGTCACAGTTGGGAGCCCTAAGGCTAATGCCTGCTGTGGTACTCACAGGGCAAGATAAAACATGCTGAAGAAGATAAGGCACCTGGGGAAACCACAGTTTCCTCATCACTACCCTCTCTTCTGGTCCTTGCAAGAATGCTTTGCTTTTGTCACTACCCCACTGTAGTAGTTGCTATTATTTATTCTTGAAACACCCACTGCCCTTTACCCATTGTCCTTGACTCTCGTGTAAGGAATACCTACCAAGGTTCTGGGGCCTCTTCGTTCCCTGCAAACAGTTGACCATCCAATATCTCTGCTGTACCCCCACTTGTCTCTTGCTCTTTCTTCTACCTGTAACACTTGACAAGAGATTTGGAACTCACTCCTGGTGTCCCTAATAACTGGCACCATGAAAGGTGAAAGTGTCCCTAGTAATACCCCACAAAAAATTACAGGAAAGGAAACAGAGAAACCCTTGTAAAATAATCAAGCTAAAGCAACATATATACAAAGAATGCAATAAATTATCAGCCACTATGTTAAATGTGAAAGAACTGAGTTATCCTATAGAAAAAGAGAAACAGGCCTATAATCCCAGCACTTGTGGCTAAGGCACGAGGATCATTACCAGTGAAGAGACCGGCCGAGACATAGTGAGACCCTGTGTCATAAAAAAGACCAGAAGGAAAAGAGAAACAATCTGAATCAAGCACTACAATCCAAGCCTTATCTTGCTTACAAACTATGTGAGAGGCTGGTTATAAAAAAAAACAGGCAATTTTAAAAAGACCAAAAACTTCAACTAATGAATGTTAAGAACAAAGGAATGACATGGAATTTATTTATGGATAAAAGGCACAATTTATAAAAAGTAGTATTGATTTTGCTAAATACATAGAGCAAAGACATACAAATTTAAGAACTTGATAAATAACATCTGAGAAAATACATTTTACTCAGAATTAATGTAAGAGCTTTAAAAAGAAATACATGAATAGTATAATTAATATTATTGATTTGAAAATCCACAGAAAACATCTCTAGAATAAAGACTATGTTTTTGCATCTATATTTACGAAAATTGCTTCTGTCCTTTGTGAGTCTTGTCCCCAGCTGATTAAAATGTTTTTAACTAACCCGAGACAATAAGCAATCAAAGAAAACCTTAACACCTTCCAACTCCCCGCACGGCATCCACACACCTACCTGCATCAGCGTCCATTTAGATTATGTTTTGGTATGGGAGAAAAAGCTGTGCTCCCAGCTAAGGAGCCTGCCTCCTTAGTCACTAGATTACTTCAATTCCTGTCACATGCAAACCTAACTCTAGTAGCACCTGTCTCCTGTGACGTCATTCCTTTCCTCTTTATTAGATCTTCCCCATTAACAATCAAGTTTGCTGTTTTCTTTTAAAAAACAAAACACTTTGGTTAAGGCTTCTATAGGACCATGTCTCTGTGCTGCTATGACAAAATGTCAAAAACTCAGTGGTTAACACATGACAGAAACCTAGCCCTCGCTGTTCTGGAGACTGGGAGTCCAAGTTCAAAACACCTACAGATTCTCTCTGCTGAGGGCTCACTCCCAGGTTCCTAAACACCTAACTACCACTTGAATTCTCACCTGGAGTTTACTGAGCCCTCTCTAGAAGGATATTGATCCTGTGCTATGCTGTGATCGCACTGGGGATGTGACTTCTTCCATTGTGTGACTTCTGGGGCAGATACATTTATCCTGTAGCAGTCCTATTTTCCTCCCTAGCAACCATTTCATTTATTTTCCTTTTAAGAAAAACTTCCTGAAAAAGTAGACAGTGATCTCAAATTTTACTCCTTTTACTCTTCATTCAGATGACATTTATTGTCTGGGAAAGTAAAGATGCAAGGGCTGGCCTGATAAGTCAGCGGACTAAAGCGCTGCCTTCTTAGGCAGAACACAGTGGGCAGTTCGATCCCCAGTGTGCCATGCTGTCCCGCGCCCCAGAGTGCACTGAGATGGCAGGAGATTGAAACTGGGTGTGGCTGTACGCCTGTAATCCCAGCACTTGGGAGACTGTAAACAGGAGAATCCTGAGTTTGATCTATGTAGTGAGACCCTGTGCATCCTGCCCTAAATACAGGGGGGAAAAGGTAAAAATGCAAAAATAATATACTTCGAATTTTGTAAAATTATGTGTTTGTGATTTTAAGTTTAATTATACAACACAGAGGAAAAATGTGAGGACACATACCAGATAGTTCATGAGCATAATGTGGATTATTAATGGGAAAGACTGGTATTAGTGTGAATAGGAAATGGAAACTCATAAGACTATCTCCCAAACTCTTAACAAAAAAAGAAATTTCACTTAAATTTTATCTCTATGCTTGTGGAAGATGAAGGAAGTGATAATTTCTGTCAGTTTGACAAAGAAATTCTCCAAGCATATTTTTAGTACAAATAACACCTCCAAGTATAATGTATGTAATCAGAAAATAGACAATCATACTATGAATATGTCTTCAATTTTCCTTGTGGGACTGTGGAGAACCTGACTGCTTCAAAGCTCGGAGGGATTTAAGGATACCTAAGGATGTGACCCCATTGTCTAGTGCAGGTGCACAGTGGAATATAGTTCTAGAACCATGACTTCGCACAGGGAAACGTGCATGTGCTGGGTACAGTGCTATATGAGAATGTAAATATGAGATAACCTGTATAAGAACTATACAACAAAAACACAGGCGATTCTTGCTCTTGAGCTCTCTGCTTTGCTCCATGATACCTATTGTTGTTGCTGATGTCTTACACATATGTATTCTTTAACCTTGGGCCCTCACCCATGAAAATCTCCTTTGCCAACCCCCCAGCAAGGCCACCAGAGACAACAAAACAAAAGGGAGATTGTGTTTCAATTTAACATCTAATTAGATTAGTTTATGAAGGATAGTGTTTTTCTAGCTGCAGAAAAGTGAAGAATAATCTTTATTTTATTTTTTTTTATTTTTTTATTTTTTTTTTGGCAGAACCGGGGATTGAACTCAGGCCCTTGCACTTGCCAAGAAAGCACTTGTTCTACTGAGCCATCTTCCCAGCCCTGATCTTTAAATATTTTCTGATATAATTTTTTGCTTCTAGGTTTTTAGAAGACTAGTATTTTTATTTTTTATTGTTACTTTAAGACAAGAATGACTAAAAGGTTAAATTTTGTGACAGGTAATAAGAAGCAAAGCAAAATTTTCTATAGTATTGGGGCAATAAGGAGCAATCCATGTTGTTACTACAGAGGTTACTTTCAGTAGGAGAGTTAAAACCAAAAGAAGCAAAGAACAACAAAAAAAATTGCACTAAAATTATAGTATAATAAACATTTATGTAAAAATAATTATGTCAATTATATATAGATTGAATAAAAATTTAAAATTTCTAATTTATTTTTGTAAGGATACAATTTCAGGACCTTCAAGTATCTAAAAGTTTAGTTCCTTTAACTTCCTCAGTTTTTGTGGTTTATTTTACATTTGAGAAACTACATATTTTGAGTAGCTGGTTTTGGGGGCCTGTTAATGGTTTCAGAACCAAAACTTTTGGTTATTCTTTACTTTTGGTTATTCTGTTTGTTATTCCACACTGTTGGTTATTCTTTACTTTTGAAACGAATCTTTATAATTTATGCTTCTGATTTCTGATGGTGATGAAGGTTGTTGGAAACTGTATCAGCTGTGTTTGAACCTTTACATCAGTCTCATGCATTTACTCAATGCAATCAATACTAGCTCATATCTTTCCAATAAAATTTAAAGTTCTCCATGAAAACTATACCTGGAAAAATGCTACCTGAAACAGTATGACCAACACCTCAAATTCTCCTAAATCTTGCTATACAAGTACAAAGTGTCTCGAGTGGGCTACACCAAGAAAAAGAAAGCCACTAAGAGAGCCTGCATATTTATTTACCCATTGGATGTAGAGACCTGTCATGAGAGTTACATAAATTTAATCTCTAAAGCTGTTGGGGTCTAAGCCAACTTTGAGGTTCCTATCCTCAGGGCCAAGGCCACTTATTTACAAAAGAACAGTTCTGATCATTTGAGATTTGGATGAAATTGCATGCTCATAACTCAACACAGGGTTATAGTGACCAACATCATTTGTTTGATGCCGATTTTCCTGAATTTTACCAAGGACGCTTTGTACTGTAATTTCCTCTTCTTGGAACGCTTTAGCACCTAGATATCTGCTTTGGTCACACTCTTTCTGCAAATGGCACCATGTCAGTGTCTTCCTTTTCCATTCCCACCCACTCTACCATAAAGCTATGTCCTTTACCCTAGTTGATTTTTCTCCATAATTATGTTCACCTGACAAAATACAGTGCTGCTTCTGTACTCCTTCAGCAGAGTGTAAGCTTTGTAGGGATTTATTGGTAGTGGAACAAGACTATATATTTTGTTTACTGCTGAAAAGGGCCTAGAAAACTGCCAGATGTGAAGTACAAGCTTAATAATTACACAGATTATTGACTGAGTGAATGAATAAAAGATACTGCTTATTGGGAATCAGCCTGTCTGAGAAAGGTCCTTTAAAGATAGGGTTCAATTACAGACCACCTCCTTTGCCTCACGCCATCACGGGTCGTTAGGCAAAGAAGAAAGTTATGGGACTCCAGGTGTGCTGAGCAGAAGTAACCATCCATCCAAAATGCCTTGGAGAGTGGGAAGTGAAAACAGGGGTGAGAGGTCGTGACCCCCTTCCCGCCGCGCTCCTGCCCAGCCAGCCAATGGGGGCTCAGCTGCATTGGCCCGGCCCACGCCGTCCTCCTATTGAGTGTGCCCAAGCACAGGGGAGGAGAGGGAAGAGGCCTTGAAAGCCAGCGCCTTCGCTCCTCTCTGCAAACCACGAGGACTCGTGGAGCCCTTTGCGATTTTCCTTTCCCTCTAGTGTGGCTTTTGGCGGTGGGGTTTAACCTGTGTCGCCGATATCCACTGAGATCCAAGGTAAGGAGGGACCTTCCTTTTTACAACTGTGTGACTAGGAAGGACTACGGTGGGATACATCTGTGGCAATAAGGAAGGGGATGTGGGCGCTGGGCCAAGGTCCGAGAAGAGGTGCCGACAGGATCCCACCGGGGGTCGGGGGGTGTCTAGGTTTTGGGCCTGGATGGCACTGCACTGAGAAGCGCAGTTCCAGGTGAGGGTCTGCTGTCACCAGTTTGGGGGTGGTGGGGAGACCAGAAGTGGGGCACGTGGTCCACGGGTAACCCATACTCTTCGGATGCAGACCCAGGATCGCTTTTGATTTATGCAGAGGCCGCTTTTTAATCTAACAGAGCTAGTATTGTAATCCCGCTTTAACTAGGCCTGATGAATTCGGCAGACCCCAGCCCCACCGCACCTCCCCGTGCCCCCATCTTTCCTTCAATCTCAGTCTGCTCCTGCGAGCTGTGCGTCTGTGTTTTAATCCAGGCTCCCTCAGAGCAGCTTCCTGCCTGAAAACAAAGCACCTAAAATTTTTGCAATCTCAAGTGTTAATTCTCTTTCGACTACTCTACCTAGCAAAGTTCTACAAACAGTAGCTCCACCCCTTCGCCCCCAGAGTGACCTAAAATTGCCCTCTGCAGACTGCGGAAGTTGTCAGCGACTGCCTTCCAGCCAAATTCGAGTACAAGTTGATGACATGTTTTTATCTCTGGGAATTTGACACATAGGTGTAAATGAAAGGCTATAAAAAATTCCTTCATAAGAGTACATTGTGCTCTATCAGAATTGTAGATATCATATAGTAGATTTAGACTCTTGGCTCAGCGGGATACAGGAAAAAATGAGAAAAGTGGAATTATGAGAGTAAGGGAAAGAAAATGTCAAGATGCAAGGCATTGTTAAAGATAATTGTGTAGTACTGTGGTGCCCTGTAAGCCAGGTGAGTGCACTTGCTCCTTTAATCCTGGCAGAGGTGTGTTCTGTAGTAGTCCTTGCTTAAATGGTTTGAAAACAATCTCAAAATGTCTGTTTTTGGAAGAGGCTGCTAGCTAGTTGAGCTATCAGTGGATTCCTAGTAAGTAGAAGACTGCAGTGGATTGAAGAAATGTAGAGTAAAGCATGGAAGACTGAGGAAAAAAAAATTTTAGTATGTGTAATTTTTATTGGTACACTTTAGATATACATAATGATAATATAGGGAATTTGTACCTGAACACATCTCTTCCTTTTTTCCCCATCCTCCTCCCCTCCAGCCTCTCTTCCCTGCTTAGTTACAAAAGCATTATTTCCATTTATTTTTTCCTTCTGTTCTTTTTCTTGTCCTTTCTTTTTCCCCTCCCCACCCCACTGGAAATCTTGCCATTTCCAAATGCCTGTTCTGTATTTTGTTCCTTATGGTAAGTGCAGCCTGTTCAGCTGTTTTCCATACAGTAAGTGAAGTGTTGTATGTGTGGAAAAACTTCTATTTAAACTCCAGGTCTTCCGCCTCTCAACTCTGTCACTTTCAAGTGAGTCATTCAACTTTATTGTTTTCTTTTTCTTTCCTTTTTTACTAAAAATACCTTAATCCATCAGCCTAGGAATGGTTTTTAGGATCAAAAATCATGATTGTAAAGCACTTACTACAATGCCTGGCAAATGGTGGGTGTTGAATAAATGGCAAGAGTTATTTTTATATTACAGATTTCTATTAAAGTGTGGAATCTTAATTTAACATGATTATATTGTTTCCTATAGGATTTTTTTAATGACCTTTTTCATGGATGAGAGGCTCCTAGGCTGAAGTATTTTTCTCACTTTGATTTTATTTTTTAAATCACTTTGATTCTATAAAACATTATTTCTTTTAGGAACCCCCCTTTAGATGACTAGACTTAACCTAAAGCACTAGAGAGAAATTAGAGTTCAGCTCCTTTATCCTTCCCAAAACTATTTTAGAATAAAACATGTTTAAATTAGATTTGACTGATACATTTTATATATACATAACAATCATATAACAAAACATTTTTAAGATATTTCACAACCAAAATCTTTTCAGACCTGTTATAAAACAGTTTCTTAAATCAGTATACTATTACTATTTTAATTCAAATGTTTGCACCTTTAATATTTTAAACTACATAAAGACATGCTACATATTCCTATTGTTCTCTACAAGTAAATTGATTTTTGTCTCACCTTTTTTAGTTTTCACTCTCGTAGCTTACTGTTACTCGAATCAGTGAGGGCTAAGGGGCTGCTGGATGATCTATACGATGAACAGTATTCTGTACTATTCTTTTTTTTTTTTTTTTTTTTTTGCGATACTGGAGAATCAAACTCAGGACCTTGTGCATGCCAGGCAGGCACTTAAAGCTGCTGAGCTGCATCTCTGGCCTGATGGACAGTATTTTGATCTCACATGTTTAGTACACTTACAATCAAGCAGCAATTTGTATGTTTTGCAGCCGAGCTGCTCTGTTTCCCAGTGGATCAAGCCTTCAAGAAGCTGCCAGCGCATACTTTAGATGTAGTCAATCTCAGAATGTATTGCTATTTTACTGCTGTTGATAAGCCTAGTACACTCAAATATTGTAATTTTGCAAAGCTGCGTTAACTAAAGTCTTGACAAAGCACGACCCCAGCAGAAAAGCCTAAGTGCTATAGTCAGCTTAGCATCATGGCTTTCTTGTGTCAGTTGTTGGAACGTTGAAGAGACATTTTACAAAATCCAGCTGCAAGATCCCAGATAGAACAATCATTGGGCTCTGGGCTATCAACCACCACTTCACATAGTTATAGTTTGATTGAAGAAGATCTGCCATCTTCCTCATCCGGGCAAAGTTTTAGAATCGCCACATGTAAAAGACATTACTCTGCACCTTTCGTATACGCTCCTCAATTGCATCTAGGGTATCCTTTAGCTGCTTGCTTTTCTGTTTGTGGTCTGACTCAGACCCCTCATATACTCCGAAGTTGAGGTAGACTTGTATGAAACCAAAGTGATTTTTCTTTTTTGTTTTAAATAGACAAAGTTGATAGTAACCTGGCTCTTAGGTAGAGAAGTTAATCTGGTGCCGAACATCCTGGGAGGTTTCTCTGAGGAAACCCTGTGGGGAGTGTGCTGTGGCAGCAACGTGCTGGCCGTGTGACATCCCCAGTATCAGACTGATGAAATTTAGGAAGATTATGGGTATACAGACTAAAGGAAATGTTCATTAAAGTCTAAATTCTATCTGGACCTGTTTAAATGCTAATAGAAGGACCCAGAGGGCACAAGTTGAAATAGAGAAGAGCGATCACTAATGTATCACTTGGATCACAGGCGGAGGAATGAGCTAAAGGAAAGGGGGAGACGCCCTCCTGTTTCAGGAAAGAAAAAGACCAGCCCCTGTGCGGTAAATCTGTAGATTTCTGGGTAGGAAGCTGAGGGTGTGTTCCATGCCTCACTTTTTCTCACCATACTTTGTAGGCCTTGGAGAAATTTCAGTGTTTCTTTGTTTCCTAAGATTTGCTCCCTTAAAATTTTTTTTAGAACCTGATTCTGTCAGATTTATCTGTATAACCTAGAATGTTTCTGCAATGTAGTTTAAAAATAACCCTAAAATTGCTAATAGCTCACCAGTATCTGTAGGAAGTGGGCTTTTCTTGTTTTTGAGAGATTTTACTTTTTAAAAAAATGTGTTTAGTATGGGGTCTCTAGGGTCTCACTACATAGATCAGACTCATACTGATCCTCCCGTTTTCAGCCTCCCAAACGCTGGGATTACAGGTGCATGCCACCATGCCCAGTCTTTACTTTCTATATGAGTTAAATTGTCCCTTATGGGAGAGAAGGGAGATATCTCAGAACAAGTACCTGCCTCGCAAGCACAAGGTCCTGAGTTGAATCCCCAGAACCACACACACAAAAAAACCTAGTCTAAATTGGCCCTTATGTGCATTTTAATTTCTACGATCTATTTTTTCCAATGCCATTAGCAAGAATAGGGGGACATGTTCTGAGAAACTAGAAAGGGATTAGATAAAGATTTAAACTGACTTCCTAGGCCTGTTCAGGCAAATTGCTAAAGGGAAGATCTTGAAGGTGCTGGGAAGAGTTGAGTGATTTAAGTGAAAGCGGTTTAGGTGATTAGCTTCCTCAAACTAAAGTCAGCCAGCTGTGGTGGCACACAGCTGCCCGACACTCAGGATGCTAAGGCAGATCACAGGACTGCGAGGCCATCCTGAACTACATGAGACTGTGTCAAAATGAAATGAGCCAAAAAGTCAGTGTGAGCCTTCAGACAACTTGATAGGTGATGAGAAAATGAGGGCTCATTTAGGATTTGATGGTGTTTTCAGAGCACTCAGTGAGAGAGCATGAGACTGCTCAACTAATTGGAAGAGAGTAGTAGGAAATGGGGGACAGGAGTTTAAGGCTATTTGAGAGTTGAAGTAGTCGTTATGGAAAAGCCCGAGTTAACGTCAGAGATGCTGGAGTGCAGGAAGGTAAGGGTGTTTCAGATGAACTTTAGGAATGAACTTGCTCAGAACAGCCTGTGTTGAGGAGTAAAGGCAGAGGGAGCTTTTGCTAGCAACGGAGACCCTCAGTGACTATGTGTGGATTTGTGACCAGAAATGACATTCTAAGAGATGGTGGCATATTACAGTTGCACATGTTTGAAGAGTAATACTGTGTTGGCACAGGTGCGCTATCAATGTTACAGGTTAGAATACACAGGTAAGGCAGACGTGATGGAGAGAGTAATCAGTACTTAGTAAAGAGCCGTTATGCCAGGTGATGTGAGTTTGAGCCATATTCTAGTTCTCTGAAGTTGGCTTTGGTACCGTCTCTTTAGAGATTACACTGATTTTTTTTTTTCAGAGAAATGAATTTTTGGTTAAATTGTTATAGCTCCTAAGTGGTAGGATGGAGAATAAATCCTGGGAGGATGGAAGAAACAAAATATAGTGGTCAATATTAGAATTATTTTATGGTAGAAAATGTATTAGAGAAGACAATAGGTCAGTTACAAACCTAATATGGGCTTTAATACATCATTGATCCTTTTTTTTTCTTTTTGTCTTTGTGAGGTTCTTGCTATGCAGTTCAGGCTGGCCTCAAACTTGCAGTGATTCTCCTGCCTCAGCTTCCCAAGTGCTAGCATTACAGGAATGTGACACCACACCTGGCTTAATCTGTTTCTGCAGAGATTGTGTTTTCTAATTGTACTTTTCACAGGTCCTATTTGTTTAACTTTAAAATACTGTTTTTCCTCATTAGTGCCTGAATCCTGATCCATGGACAAGATGGCAGATTCATTCTTTTCTAATTTTGGAGTGCTACTGTTGGAGGAATTAGACAATGAAGACTTAAATAAATTCAAGTTACTTTTAAAGGAGACCACGGAAACTGGACACTGCCTGATGTCCTGGGCTGCAGTGAAGGCAGCCAGCCGAAAGCAGCTTGCTAACCTGATAAACGAGCACTATCCTGGAAAACAGGGCTGGAATATGATTCTCGGACTCTTTGACAAGCTCAACCTGAAGGATCTGTATGAGAGAGCAAAAACGGAGACCAACTGTGAGTGATGCCAGGCCAGATATGGGAGGAAGGAGGGAAGTACTTCCTAGAGCTCACTGGAGTGATTCTGTAAGACATTTAGGGATTAAGTGATTCTGAAGGATATACGTGTGATTATCCATTTGGGTATCACACGTGGCAAGCTTGTTGGGTCACTGGAGAAGCTTGGGAAAAAGTTTTGGGTACAGTTTTTCAGCCTGGCTCCAAAT
The DNA here is from genome assembly GCF_000260255.1 of Octodon degus. Classification (NCBI taxonomy): domain Eukaryota; kingdom Metazoa; phylum Chordata; class Mammalia; order Rodentia; family Octodontidae; genus Octodon; species Octodon degus. Next base: position 381,353 of record NW_004524910.1, read on the forward strand.
GATCCTGTGTGTCTTTGCCTAAATCACAGTTGTAGGTTACTCTATGACTAAATCATATTTGATATTCTAAAATGAGTAATGGACTAAAATTTACTGAACCACAAAACCAAGTTCAATATTTTTAGTTACCCCTGAAGTGCAATATTAGTCATTTAAAATTCCTTCTTGATATACAACATTTTAGAGCTACAAGTGTGCATCTAGTGTCTCCTCTGAGGCTTACCATGTCTCCCTGACAGGGAAGGAAACAGATCTCTTTTGCAGGGAGGGGATGACAAGAGGTCTCCTCCTCAGTGTTATTGGTACCATATCACATCGAATCCAAAACTAAGCTGATGGAGCTTGAGACTTGGTGGTCGTCAGGGAACTGAACCCCTGAGGAGAATGCTTGTGCCTCTTGCAGTCACCAGAGTTTGTTGTACTCTACAAATCTCATTTGCTGTTCTAACCTGTTGCAGGGTCAGAGGCCACATTACCAGAGATGGATGAGGCTGAGGAGAGACAGATGGAGCTGAGTGAGTAGATAAGTTCCCACACCCCTGACATTTGATCTTTTCAAATATGACTGGAGGTTTAACTCTCAAAGGGTCATTGTTCAACACTTGGTAACTTCGGACACATTGCCTGCTCCCTGGATATCATTCAGAAAGAGTCAACAAAATTAGCTTTCTGGCAAGGTCAAGGGTATGTTGAGTCAGGGCACCAAGAGTGTAGTATTTGAAAATGCCCAGTCAAAAGTTGACAGTCTAATAAGCAAGATATATTCATGTTTGTGTGTTTTATGGACTATAACTGAGTTGTCATAGACCGTAAGACTTATTGCATCTGTTACCTTTCTTTAAAGATGGTGCTGTTACTGAGCTCCAGGCTTGGTGACTAGTACACATAAAGCGTAATTTCTAGAATTGGGTGCACTCAGGCCTAGTTCAACTCCAATTCCATTTCCCTCTTTTGTTGTTGTTGCTATCATTAACGGGGATCAAACTTGGGATGCTGTGCTTGCCAGGCAGGCGCTTGTGCTACTGAGCTATATCCTGGGCTCTCCCTCATTTTGTTTTGAATTCTATAGTTGAGGTCTAGTTTCTGTGAATTAATGTAGAAAAACAAACAGGTGATGAAACTTTAGAAAGCAGTTTTTCTGGGTTAAAAATAGTCACATTTCATTAAAGAAATAAAGGACAACTACTTTGGCAACAATAATAAATACAAATAGCTTATTTTAATACATGTCTATAATGTTAACCCCTTACAGTGACCTTAGTTTTTGATCTACAATTTTTTTCTTGTGGTATAAGAAACTAAAAGCTGTCTTCATTTTAATTTATTTTTTAATATATTTTATTGAGAAAGAGGTAGCTGTGAGACAGTTTTAAAACAGTTATAATACATCGTATATTGTCTTTCTAGTAGTTATTCGTAATACAAGATGCAGACATGATCTTGTCTAAACACTATTAGTTCAGAACTTCTTATAAAATTGTTAACATAAATATACAGCTACTTCCATTTTCACTTAAAGCCTAACGGTTATTGTAATATGGGCAGATATATACATACAGGTAAAATAGTAGACTCTTTGGAAACTACACAGTGAAAATAAGAACAGCAATGACTGATGCTTCAGAGTGTACCAACACAACACTAAATTATAATATAAGGAATTTTTACCTGGATAATCATGGTTTTTGTTTTAACAAGTTTTGGCTATGTGTCCACATATTTTTTTAACTTAACATAAGCAAAACATGCATATTTTAACACATTCCCACCAGCTTGAACCATCAGTGGTATATGCACCAGAGGTACAAGCCGATCTAATCATTTTCACTAGTCTTTTTACTAATAAAATTAATAAGGGGCCCAATGGAGAACAGTCATGAGTGTAGCTCAGGAGGTTCAAGCCACCCACCAGCAAGACATATGAATTACAGGCCTGTTAATGTACTAAAAATTTTAATTTTTTGTTTTTTGTCCTTTAGGGAAGGGTCTACACGGTGTTCAGGGTCCCACTACTAGATCAGACTCATAGTGATCCGCTGTTTACGGCCTTCCAAGAGCAGGGATTATAGGCGTGCCAGCACACTGAGTCTCAATCGCCCTCTCAACGAGGGCTCGAACCCTCGGCCCCTGCGCCTGCTTGCAGGCACTTTAGTCTGCTGAGCTATTTGCCCAGCCCTTCGTATTCAAAAATTTAAATGTCACAGAAGTACATAAAACAAATTTCTCATGCTCTCCACCTCCTTCCCCAATCTTGCTATTTAGAAATATGCACCAGTATTAAAATTTTTGTGCACAACCTTTGTTAGATTTGTAGTTACAAAGTTCAATTTTTGCAGGATAGGATTACACATTTTTTGGAAACTTGCTTTCTTGTTCAGCTTTGACTTTTTGCATATTTGCATTTACTTGTACTTTCTTCAAAAGTTTCCACTTGTGCTGTGCTAGTGCAGTCTTTCAACTTTTTAATTCAACAAATCTATTTGACACTTGTGTGCAAGGAAATGTTAGATTCTGGGTGTATGAACTGTTAATGTAGCCTCTACCCAAGCCCAGCTTTTCTTTAAAACAAAAGCTTGTAAAATTTACTGTGAATGAAAAATCCACTGAGTTTTGAGAATATATGAAAGGAACCATTTTGGAAAAGTGTCATTTAAATGAAAAGTTAGAAGAAAAATCAGATTTAGGGAATACTAAAACACTTCTTATCCTATTTGGATATTTGAGAATTTCAAAAACTTTTTGCTTCATTTATTACTGATTCGTTAATTTTCATTTCTGTTTTTATGTATTTGGTACAAGGTCTCGCTATGCATCTTGGACTCAAAGTGATCCTCTAGTGTCAGCCTGCCTAGCACTGGGATTACCTGTGTGTGCCAGGTCTTGGTGTCCAACTTGGCATCCCCCTGGGTGGGGCTAGTGCAGCATGTGGTGCCGAGGATTGAACCCCAGTCCCTGAGTTTGCCTAAGCAGGGACTTAGTCCACTGAACTATCTCACCAGCCCTTCATTTCTATTTTACTTTTATGTATTTGGTACAAGGTCTCACTACCCAGCGGCTTGCACTCAGTGATCCTGTTTTCAGCCTCTACAGCTCTGGATTACAAGCTTGGGCCTCATGCTCTGTCTCATTGGCTGGCTTGGCGTGCCCAGGGGTGGGACCGGTGTGGTTTGTGGTGACGGGGATCCTTTTTTATTTTTAAGCTGGATTATTTTCTTTTTTCTTTTTTCAAAATTTTATTGATAAACAGATAGCAATGAGACAGTTTAAAATCAAATCGAAAGTACAGTTTCAACAAATAATACACTGCATATATTCTTCTTAGTGGTTAATTGCTGTACAAGATGCAGACTTGAGAT
>NW_004524910.1:384928-401616 GCF_000260255.1 Octodon degus
CCCCCACAGCTCAACATAACAGCATGGCTTTATTTCCTATATTTCGTCTTCATACTTTTCTACTGGATGGTTAAGACCAAGGTAAAGCAGGAACTATGCAACAAGAGTTGTAAGCTGGATTATTTTCATCTGTAGGTGTTGCTCTTAGATCCCACCTTTGTTGCCATCATCGTCGATTATACTCTATCTGAATGAGTGGTCTAGGGCTGGGGATATAGCTCAGCGGCATAAGTGACTGCCTGGGAATGAGTCTGTTCTCTACACATGCCATCTTTTTTGGAGAAAAAGTATAAAACTATTTCTAGAATAAATGAAATTTTCTATCATATTTAACAGCTTCTATGGCAAGTTTTAAACGTACAGGAATATTTTCACTTAGTTTACATTCATTTAAGATCCAACCCTCTATTTTTTATTCCTCATTCCAGGTCCAGTGTTAACACTGCAGGTAATGGAATTTGTTTTAATCTTGTGTGTGTGTGTTTGTTTTTTTCTGATTGGCCTAGGTGTTAGAACAGAATACAAACTTCGAATAAAGGAAAAATTTCTCATTCTGGATAAGAATTCTTTGCTTGGAGAACCTTTTCACTTCTACTATGGCGCTTCTCAACAGCAGAAACTTCTGGAATGTTTGTTTCAAGTGAATGCAAGAGGAGATGAGCAACTCCAGACAGTGGTGCTTCGGGGAGCTGCTGGAGTTGGGAAAACAACTCTGATGAGAAAGGCAGTTTTACAATGGGCTGAGGAAAACCTTTATCAGCACAAATTTACTTATGTTTTTTATCTCAGTGGGAAAGAAATTAGCCAGGAGAAAGAGCAAAGCTTTGCTCAGTTGATCTCAAAGGACTGGCCTAGCACTGAAATCCCCATTGAAAAGATCCTGTCCCAGCCAAGTAATCTTCTATTTATTATTGATGGTTTTGATGAACTAAACTTTGCTTTTGAAGAACCTGAATTTGCACTGTGTGGTGACTGGACCCAAGTACACCCTGTGTCCTTCCTTATAAGTAGTTTGCTGAGGAAAGTGATGCTCCCTAAATCATCCTTATGGGTGACTGTAAGACACACAGCTTCTAACAGACTAAAGCGTTTGTTTAATCAGCGTTTGTTGAAGAGTCAGTGTTATGTAGATCTCAAAGGACTGTCCCAGGATCAAAGAAAAGAGTATATCTATCAGCTGTTTGAAGACGAGACCTGGGCCATGAATGCATTTGATTTAATAAGAAAGAATGAGGTACTTTTTAACATGTGCCACGTTCCCTCAGTGTGCCGTCTCATCTGTAATTGTCTAAAACAGCAAATGGAGACTAATAATGACATCACGAAGATATGCCAGACAGCTACAGCTGTGTTTACATGCTATCTCTCTAGTTTATTCTCACCCAGAGATGAGTATCTTCCTACGCTACCCAATGAAGTCCAATTGAGAAGCCTGTGCTGCTTAGCTGCCAAAGGCCTGTGGACTATGACACATGTACTTTATAAGAATGAACTCAGGAAGCATGGATTAACCACTTATGATACCTCAGTTTTTCTAGACATGAATGTTCTTCAAAAGGACATAGACTATGACAACTGCTATATATTCACCAATCTACATATTCAGGAATTTTTTGCCGCTATGTTCTACATACTGAGAAGTGATTGGGAAGATAGAGAGCATTCATCCCAGTTTTTTGAAGATTTGAACCTGTTACTTGAAAGTAAAAGTGATTGTGACCCCAATTTGACACAGCTAAAATGCTTTTTGTTCGGCCTTTTGAATGAAGACCTACTGAAACAACTGGAGGAAACTTTAAAGTGTCAAATGTCTCTGAAGATAAAATGGGAGATACTTCAATGGATAAAAGTACTAGGAGACAGAGACATTTCTCCATCAGATACAGTATTTCTGGACTTGTTTCACTATCTATATGAGACTCAAGATGAAGCATTTGTAGCCCAGGCAATGGGGAATTTCTCAAACGTTGTCATTAATATTTGTAGGGAAGCCCACTTGCTTGTGTCTTCATTCTGCCTTAAGCACTGCCGATGTTTGCAGACCCTTAAACTGGATGTGGTTATGATAAGGTCCAGCCCTGCAGCTGAAACTATGTAAGTGTATTGTCATTTCTCTGTAGATGCCCTGTGACAAGTAAGGATGACTTTGTCAGAAGGAGGAATTGCTTAGCTGGAGTTCCAGGATGGGATAACCCTTGAGAGTTGTTCTTCCTTGTAGAGAGGTGGTTAGATATTTAAAATCCTAATTGACCAGTTATGGGTGGTGAGGAACAGGAAAATCTGCCCTAAGATAGCTCTCCTGGCTTGAGGGAAATTTAAAGAAAAGGACTTGACTGAGAGTTTTTGGCAGCTCAATGGAATTAACCTTTAATCCTTAAAGGTTTGTAGTATAAGGTATAGACTTGCATACATTAGGGTAAGTGGAAATTTTGCATGCATTAGGGTATGAGCAACAATTTGAAACTTGAAAATTTAAGGGCCCAAAATTTCTTGTTGAGGGTGTACATGGATCATCTGTGTTAAAAGGCATTGTAGGTGAACTTGGTCTGTTCTACAAATCAACATCATAAGCTTTTCTTATTCACCCTTTGTCTATAGTATTTATATATAGTATGTGTGTAGCATCTGTACATAGGCAGTATTTGAATGTTATGTTTAACTTACTGTTTTGGTTTTATGAATTTAGAATGGTTTCTTTACCATTTGAGGTCTTAAAGTGTCATTCATTGCATTTAAGCTTTGAGAATCATTAGTGATTGAGTAGCTACTATGTATAAGACATGTTAGACCTTTAATATTTTAATATGAAAGCTACCAATTGTTAGGGACATTTATAATGTGAGATTCCTTATATTAATTTTTTATAGACAGCCCTGTTAAATGCACTTGTCAACAGGCCAGTTGGGGTAAGAAATATTTCCATTTTCTAAGATGAAGAAGCTGAAATGCATATTGATTAGTACATTGTCACTTTAGTGAATAGCGGATCTGTGTTGGGACTTGGGGAGGCTCTGTTCTAGAGCTTATGCTTATTCCTAGGCTGTCCTGTTTCATTGCTTGATCCCTTTCTTTGTTTATAGAGAGTATATTGGTAATATACCCAATAATTCGTACAGCATTTAAAGTTCAGTATTTTGTTGCCACTGAACCTGACTATTAATTTTCACATCCCTATTAAAAATATTTCCATTTTACAGAAAACTTAGAGCTTATGGAATTGATGTGACTTGTTTAAAATACAGCAAGTAAGTGGTAGAGCCACAATTCAAAACTTGTAGTTCTTAGTACCACATTACACTGAATCCTAATCTTACTCTTTGTGTATTTATTTTTTTGATATTGTTCCTTGAGTATTTGAAACTCTTTTCTGAGTCTCTTCCTTTCAGGTGAAGTGTTCCTAGTTTTATTTTTGTGTGTTGAGAAACCAGATGGCTGGGGGGAGGTATTGGCAAATGAAGCCTCTGGAATACCCGGAGGAAGTTGGCCTGTTTGACTGTGCCCATGGCAAAGCCACACTAAATTTCCTGCCATTTCCAAAGACCATTTACTTCAGTGTACCACCCTGTGAGAGTTTCCTTATAAATTATTTTCTTTTCTGATTATATAGGCAAGTAGATGATGATCATATCAGTCAATGCTGGCAAAATCTCTTCTCTGTGCTTAATACAAATGAACACTTGACAGAACTGGACTTGTGTCATAGCAACCTTGATGAGTTAATAATGAAGATTCTTCATCAAGAACTAAGGAATCCAAACTGTAAACTACAAAGACTCCTGTAAGTCTAACATAAAAAAACTGAGTAGTATTTATTCTGACTACTTTCTTCCCCTTCCACTTGTACTTGTCAGGGGAAACCAACAGTAAACAGTATTGTCATGACAATACATGACATTTTGGTTAAAGACCAATGAGTTACCCATAAGATCTATCACGTAGTGACCTGATAACTGTAGTAGTTTGTATAAGTACAGTCTGTTTGACATATAACGAGGAGGATGTTATTTGAGCAATGTGTCCATTACTTAAGTGACACATATGTGACTGTACTTACAATCTATAAATGTAGAATACTTTAAGAACATGAACAGAAAATGTCTGAGGATATGAAGCACAGCTAACTCATTCAAGAAAAGATTTTAAAGTAAGTAGCTTTTGACGTGGGTTTTTGAGGACTGGTTAGGAATTTTCCAGGGGAATAAAGGTACAGATCTAATATGTTCTAGGCAGGCCAATAAATCATTTTCAGATATGTTTTGAAACTATTTTTTCCAGGAAATGTTCAACAAAATAGTCATTAAGTGTGTGTTTAATAACTGTAACTGGCACCAAAAACAAGATAGAATATATTTTTGTCTCAAAATTTTATAGTAAGGCTGAGGATTTAATTCAGAGGCACAGCACCTGCGCAGCAAGTGTGAAGTTCTGAGTTCAATTCCCAGTGCAAAATAAGTTTCTGTTAAGTCCTGTCATGTTTCCTAATCCTAGAGGTAATTGTTTTCCAAATTGTCACCACAGAATAATTTCTTAGAAGTCACTTAGGTTGACTATAATACAGCATATGATTTGAAATTTTATCTTGAATTTGTAATAGTTTATTAATAGTATAAAAATACTAACTTATTTGTTCTCAAATGCCTGAGGATTTTTAAATGATTGGGTATTATGAATAAGGTTGCTTTGAATATTCCTTAGTCTTTTTCTTAAGGTGCAAACATGTATTTTAAGTTGGCTAGATGAGCTCAGTTTAGAGTGCCACAATTTGGTTTGGAACATACAAACATCATAATCAGGAGGGAGGCATTCGAACATTCTTTTGCCGCCCCGTCAGGCCTGATCTGGGAGATCACGTTGATGTTACAGAGCTTCTGTACATCCTGGTTGATATGCAGTACGTTGGGCTGCCAGAAAGTGGGTGCTGTGTGGCTTTTCTTTTTGTGGTTCCAGACTCCTTCAGGGCTGCTTTCTGGGGCTTTGAGGCCCTCGCTTTAGTTTCAGCTTTGCGAGGGGTGGAAACGTCCTTTACTTTTAGCTCCATCTTGGTGAAAAGGTTATGTTTTGGTGATGTACATGTTCATAGTTTGGGCTAATACCTGGGGGTAGAATAACTAGTTCATCTTTTATTTAAGATATAACCAAACAATTCAAGGTGACCCATCATTTTATAGTCCCAGTAGCAATGTGTGATGGTTCCAGGGGCTCATCTTGCTTACCTTTGCTGTTGGCAGTCTTTTCAAATTTTCTCTTAATTGGATTTGAGAGTCTCACTTTTTAACTTGCCTTTTTTTTTTTTTTTTTTGTACTAGAGATCAAACTCCAAACTTTGTGCTTGCTTAAGCCACTGAGCTATCTCCCCAGCCCGAGTGTCTTGCTTTGTAATGTACCCTTGTTTGCCTGGCTCTTGCTGTCTTCCTATTGGTTTTGCTAGGGAATAGAACTGATTTTACTTTCCTCTGTATGTCGTCATGTGTCCCAGGTCCCTTTGTACTTAGTAATAGGTATTAGATACAGAACAGATGATCAGTTATTGTTTTATTGTGAAAGCTTCCTCAGAATCTCAGTAATTTTGAGTTCTTACATTAGATTTAAGCAACTGTCAGTAGGCCTTCTCTTGACAGACAGGGCGAGGCAGCTGTGTATATTGTGATTAAGGGGTCCCTGGAAGTCATGTTCACTCATCTCTAAACCTCTCTCCCACATTGTTTTTTCATTGATTGTCACCAATACAAATAACTGATGCCTTCTCTTGAGTTAAATGGCTTCCTCTTAGAGTGTGTTTCTCAGACACCATGCTGACCGTTCACGGGCATTTGACCTTGCTCGGGTCTCTTTTTCCTAACAAATGAGACAGGGCCTTCAGTTTATATTTACCTTAGACACTTCTATGGGTGAGGATGGTTAGTGATGGACATAAATTATGTCTTCTATGTTCTCATGAGTGTATCGCTGGGGGTAGAGGTGTGGAGGATGAGAGATGGTAGTTGGCAGAAGGGTAAAGGTAGTCTTGGAAAGAGAGATTAATAGTTGGCAGTGCAAGTAGGCTGCATTTGGAACCAGCAGAGGTACTATAGAAGAATCATGTATCTAATGTTAGCAGAGTTAAGAGGTGTAAATGGAAAGAAATCCTGGAAAATTTAACTTCACGGGGGATCTGCCCCTTAGCTCAGTTCTTTAAGTGGCTGCTTCAACAAAGCAGTCAGGCTCAGGTTGCTGTGGTTCATCCCCACAACTCCAGCCAGCCAAACATGCCCTGAAGACATTCTGACCTAGCCCCCCTCCAAAAAAATATCCTTCTACCAGTTAACTTCACATTTTGCTTTGGATGGCCTCTGTAAAACTAACATTTGTGCATAAAATGATGTATCTTTCAACAATGCTTTTTTGCTAATGATGCATATAAAATAGTCAATGTGAATTGTCAATTTATTTTGGACTATTTAAAGAATACAGCTTTCTTCTTCTTTTTTTTTTTTTTTGGCAGAACTAGGGATTGAACTTGGGCCCTTGCACTTTCCAGGGAAGTGTTTATTCTACTGAGCCATCTCTCCAGGTCTCTATATTTAAAGAATACAGAACTACTGTGAATTAGTAAAATTACAGTATTTAGAATGGTCCTGATAATTTTGGTTAATCCTAAAATTGAGTTCAGAAGTCCCTTTCTGCCTTTCCTGATATCATACATTTTCCTTGAACGACAAGAGTGCCAGAAAATATAAATGGAAATCAATTGTAACTATGTTATTTTTCTAGGCAAGAACCTGATTGTTACCTGATCTAGGATATGTCTGATAGAAGATGAATGGGCTGCTGATATAGCTTAGTGGCCTAAGTGCCTGCTTGGGAAGCACAAGATCATGAGTTTGATCCCTAGTACCACAAAAAAAGAAAAAAAGTGAGAATATTCATAGAATATCTCAGACTTAGATGTAAAAAGAAAGGGCTGCTGTAGCCAGGAAAGGGGATGATTTTTTAATCCTTCTCTAAATGTCTCTTTAAGGCTGAGGTTTGTTGCTTTCCCTGATGGTTATCAAGATGTCTTTAGTTTCTTGACTCACAAGCAGAATCTGATGCATCTTGACCTGAAAGGAAGTAACACAGAGGATGACGGCGTAAAATTACTGTGCGAAGCTTTGAAACACCCAGAATGTAAACTACAAAATCTGGGGTAAGTCTTGAGTCTTTTATTCCACTGAGATTTTTTTTTTTCTGTCCCTTAGACTTGCAGCCTGGACTGGATGTTCTTAGACCTGCCTTACATCTAATTTTATGATATGGAGTCACAGGGATCAGTAAAATTGGGCTGATTTCCCCCTCGTAGGTCTTCTCGCTCCCACAATCCCCCACTGAAGACTTCTCTTTGTGTAATTCTGTGTCTCCATCTCCTAAGTGTGGAGAATATTATAAGCATGTAACATTTTTCATATTTTAGTACTGGAATACATTCACTGTATCTGTAAACGTTCATTGAAAGGGCTATTTGCCTTTCACTGATATCAGTGCTAGGACAGCCTCAATTTAGTTGGTTTTTTTTTTTTTTTTTTTTTTTTTTTTTTTTATGCTTAATCCTCAGGTTACAGTCGTGACTCAGAAAAGAGCCCAGAAGGTTTAGAAAAAACAGCGTGGCAGCCATAAGTTGCTGGTGCTCACCTGCTGCGAGTTCTCAGTGGTTGCCGTCTTGTTGGTTTTTCTTTCTCTGAGAGGATTAGCCACATTACTTTATCCTCATGTGACAGATCTCAGTATCTACAAATCAAAAAGTGTTACAGTAGGTTTTAAGGGATTTTTTTTAAATCCCTGGATTCAGTTCAGGGGGCCCAAGATTGAACGCTGATGCATCGGGGGTCAAGGTGGGTCCTCTTGGTGTGAGACAGTCTAGAATTCAGGGGTAGGAGAAATGAAGTGAAATCTGAAACAAGACCTTTCTGAAGGTAGACAGATGAGTTTGGTGGTATGGTATTGGTTATATAATTTTTAAAGTCTTGCCAGTTCTTAGAGGATGAAATCCACTTACATTAATCATGTTTGAAGTTTTTGGATAATTCTTGAATGTCAATTGACTACATTTGCTAGTGGGGCAGGTTTGGGTAGATAGTTTTACCAGTTTTGTGAAGTAGTTTTAGAATATTTTGAGGACTATGCCATAACCTGCACTTCTGGTCTGAGACCCAGTGAGAAGTAAGTTGCTGTGTGGATTTTTTTTTTTTTTTTTTTTTTTTTTCCTTTGTGGAACCAGGGATTGAACTCGGGCCTTTGCGTTTGCCAGGGAAGCGCTTATTTCATTGAGCCATCTCTCTGGCCCTAGTCCCTGGTTTTTATGCGTTTATTCCATTGAGCCATCTCCCCGGCCCTAGTCGCTGGTTTTTATGTCTTTAACATTTGTAGCCAAAGGCCTGCCAGGAGAAATTCAAACCGATTCTTTTTTTTTTTTTTTTTTTTTTTTTTAAACAGGGCTTCTCTATATAGTTCAGGCTGCCCCTGAGCTAACTGTATAGATCAGGCTGGCCTTGAACTTGCAGCAGTCCTCCTGTCTCAGCCTCCCATAGTGCTAGAATTATAGGCACCAAACTGATTTTACTGATGCCTGCAGTTTCATACTGAAAACAGTGTTTATCCTTATCTTACCTAATAGTCTTTGCCTAAAGGTTCTCTAAACCCATGGATTAAAAGATTAAGGATTAAGTTTTCCTATTCTTAATACCTCAAAATGGCAGTTAAACTCTGACATGAGTTTTGGAGGATGCAAACTATATTTAAACCATAGTTATTTTTTATTTATGCATAAAAGATGAAGGTAAGAATGACCTTTTTCCTGACCTAACAATCTTTTCCATTGATATAATTTAGAACTTTATAAATATTTTGATGTTATGAGTGACACGTTATTAAAATGACAATAAGTTATAAAAACCACCCTTAACTATTAAGTTTATAAGACAATTTCTAAAATCCAGGTATGATCTTTTTGTTACAGTAAGACAAAATATTTTCTGGCTTGTAATACTATATATATTTTTACATTTTATTTATTTTATGTATTTAGTACAGGGTCTCACACAGATCAGACTTGTAGTGATCCTTCCTGTTTTTCAGCCCCCCAAGGGCAGAGATTACAGGCACATGCCACCATGCCCAGTCTCATTTCCTGCCTCAGCACTCCCCGGGGGCAGGGCAGGCACAGCAGGCTGGGGATCGAACCCCTGGCCCCTGCTTCTGCCTAAGCAAGCACTTTAATCTGCTGAGCTATCTGGCTGGCCCAAATTTTCTTTTTTTAAAGAATACAAAATAGTATTAAAATACAAAATAGTATTAATACAGTATTAAAAAATTACAGATACAGAATTTTACTAACCAGAATGTCAATCCAACAGTATTTGTTGTATTACATAGCGTTGTCCAGAATACCAGATATATGCATGCTAAATTGGAAAAACAAAGTTGTAATGAATTGAGAGAAAAGGGGAATAAAAACCTAACTGCGCTTTTCTGTAGACCAGCAGAAATCCACAGTACAATTATCCAAACCATTTAGCTTATATACATCTCTTTCCCCCACTCCCTCTTCTGTTCTTCTCCTCTCAGTAATTCCTTCCCTTTGAATAGATTCTTTCCCTCTTTAGTGTCTATTATGACCTTCAGATTTGATTTTCTTTCAGGTTCTTACACTAGCAAGATCATACAGTGTTTGCACATGTGGGTCCAATCTACTTAAGAGTACAGTCTCCAGTTTCATCCTTTAGCTATAAAAGACTGAAATTTATCCTTTCACAGCTGAGTAATATTCCACTGTGTGAAAATACATCTTTATCCATTCCTCTAGTTGATAGGCATTTGGCTTGCTTCCAAGATTAAACTATGAAAAATTGTACTGCTATAACCACGTGTGTGCATAAATCACTGTGGTATGTTTTCAGTTCTGGAAAAGTACCCAAGAGGGGAATAGCTGGATTGAATGAGACCTCCAGTCGTAGCTTTTTGAAGACTCCACGGTGAATGGAGTTGTACCAATCCACACTCCCACTGACAGTGGAGATTCCTTTTTCCCCCACAGCCCCTGAGATATCTTGCCAGACCCAAATTATCAGAATTTTTATTCTGTTCCTCTTTTACTATGACTTTCAAGAGCGTCCAATGATCACTGGTTATAATGCTTTTCCTACGTAGCTCTTAATTTTGTCATTTTAAACTTTTTCCTGTTTTCTCTAGTTTCTCATTTTCCATTTGCTTTGACTTGGCTTTTTTTTCTCTTCAAATCTAATCAGAAAGGATGTTTGGCCCTCTCTATCCTCTGTTCTAGTTAGAGGAAATTCCTCCCCGATTCCAAAAGAATTTACCATTTCAAAGTATTTTAAAATGTTTCATGTTACCATTTTAAGGTATTTAAAAATGTTTCATGTGTATTTTCATTAAGGACTTGGGGAGATTGGGGATGGAAGAGGCAAGTTTCCTCCTGTGCCCTTTTTAGCTCTTTTATCAGAGCTTTACATGTTAAAAAACTTGCTCTCTGTAGGAAAGCTGGATATTCAGGCACAGTTCCCAGAACTGGGAGAGCCTTACACTCTGGCTGTGTACATGTGGCTGTAATTCTCTGGGATGTGGTCATTCCTGTTCCATTATTTTCTAGGTTGGAGGCCTGCAACCTAACCTCAGTTTGTTGTCAAGATATAGCTAAGGCTCTCATCAAAAGCAAAAGCCTGGTATTCTTGAACTTGTCAACCAATACTCTGCATGATGATGGAGTAAAGTTCTTATGTGAGGCCTTGGGACATCCAGAGTGTTACCTACGGAGACTGTCGTGAGTCAGCTTTTTATATAGCTGAATTGTGATTTGAATGCAGAAAATGTTTGGGTCCTGATAATAAATGAATTGCAATTCTGCATGAATTTTTTTTCCATGTACCCTCTATTATGACCTTTACTTTGTTCCAATGTTTCTGTTTTTGGATTTTCAGGGGGTGGTGATGGTTGTTTCTTTTGGTGCTGGGAATGTAACTCGGGATCTTGTACGTACTCAAGACATCCTCTATCATTGAGCTCAACCTCAGCCCTTCCTTTCTCTTAACTTTTGGCAATTCTTTCCTACTTGGTTGACCTTATTTTTATTTTTTTACAATCATCTATTTGTATTTTATTTCATACTATCTCATGTATGGCTGATATAATTCACAATTTAGGTTTGCTGAGGTTCTATGGTAGAGATACGGGGGTTCTGAATGCCAGCTCATTTCCTTGTGTGGAGAGGCATCAGCCTGGAGAATCAATGAATCCCTTCCCTTGTATTTCTCCTTCAGGTTAGAAAGCTGTGGCCTCACAGAAGTGAGTTGTGAGGATCTGTCTTCGGCTCTTATCAGAAATAAGAGCCTGACACATTTATGCTTGGCAGACAATTCAGTGGGAGATCGTGGAATAAAGCTTTTAAGTGCTGCCCTGAAACATCCAGAGTGTACTCTGCAGAGCCTTGTGTGAGTGTGCTATTTATCCTCCTTTCAATGTAATATACCGTTTGAAAGATATTTAAAATACTGCAACCCCCGAGGTTCAAGTACTGGCAATTGAATCCCCAATGTAGTACATGGTGTTGAGAGGTGTAGGATCTTTTAAGAGGTAATTAATTCCCAAGGGCAGTGAGTTAACAGCATTTCAGGAATGATTCCTCACAAAAGGACAAGTTCAGACCCCCTTTTCTCTTACATTTGTGCCCTTTTGCCCTTTTTCTTGGCATGGGATGATGTAGCTAGAGGGTTATCAGACATCCAGAGTGTCACCTAGAGATTGTCACGAGTCCATTTTTGTTTATGTAGCTAAACTGATTTCAATTGTCACAGCCCCTCATCTTAAACCTCCTAGCCTCCGTGCCATGAGAAATTTATTTTCATTATAAATACCAAGTCTCAGGTATTCTGGAACACCAAGGCGAGGCAAGTGAAAGTGTATCAGGAACAAATTCTCCTTTTTTTATCCTTATGGTGATGGTCCAACTAATCT
Source organism: Octodon degus (assembly GCF_000260255.1). Classification (NCBI taxonomy): domain Eukaryota; kingdom Metazoa; phylum Chordata; class Mammalia; order Rodentia; family Octodontidae; genus Octodon; species Octodon degus. Next base: position 396,911 of record NW_004524910.1, read on the forward strand.
GTCATTGTCTTTATTCTAGACCCTATGCTACAGTTATGTTACTTGTACAACAGCACCTGATGGTGGCAAATTGACACTTGAATTCTAGGTGCCTCACAGTACAGGTTAGGAAATATAGAACTTGTCTAACGTTTCACAAGAAAATGAATTATAGAGTTGAAATCTGCCACCTCTCCAACTCTATAATCTGGGATTAAAGCAAGTAAATAAATATAAATACCATTGAACAGAAATAATTGCACTCCCTTATATAGCTGGATTACTATTCAGTTTTTCTAGTCATGAATTGATGTGCCAGAGATTTATTTTGTCAGCGGTATTATTGCCCTCCAGATTATTTATATCCCTGATAGCAGTCTAGCGGTCTGCTGTGTAGTACTTCATTGGATAGCTACAATCTTTTTTTTTTTTTTTTTTGGTACTGGGGATTGAACTCGGGACCTTACGCTTGCTAGGTAGCAAGCACTTTTCCTGCTGAGCTATCTCACCATCCCCTAGCTATAATTTTTCTGATCATTATTGAAAATCAACTTTTAAAGTAATATGATGAACATGTTTTCAATTATTTTGGGCCTTTTATATTTAGGAATTGCTTCTTTATAGGCTGGATAGGCTATTTGAGTTTTTGTTATATAATTATTAATATAACATATACTTTATTTTTTATATATTAGAGTTCCCTAACATGTTGCTTTATTTTCAGCTTGCTTTAGTCTTTTTCAAAATAAGGTCTAAATTTTTTTTGTGAAGTCAGATACCTCTCATGACTTCTAAAGGCATTCTATAATTGGAAATATATTTTAAAATCCATTTATATGCTCATACACTTTATGGTTTAATTTTTAAAATTTGCATGTTAAATTATTCCAAAGTTTTTATAAGGCTTATACTTATCCCATATATATTCTATCTGTTGTATGAAAATCATTAATGGCATGTCATTTTCTTATTGACTTTAAGTGCATTTTTACTACACAAAGAATATTTAGTGCTCCTACTTTCCTTCATCTTCCTGCTGCTGTATTCTATGTATTTTTCTGTAACAGTATTATATACAACTCATATAAAAAAAGGTTGTTTGAAGGGCTGGCCAAATAGCTCAGTGGATTAAAGCATCCGCTTAGGCAGATGCAGTGGCTGGGGTTCGATTCCCCAGAGTGCCATGCTGGCCCTGCCCCCAGGGTGCGCTGAGAGAGCGACTGAGACTGGGCGTGGTGGTGTGCACCTGTAATCCAGCTCTTGGGAAGCTGAATACAGGTGAATCACTATGAGTCCAATCTACGTAGTGAGACTCTTACTAAAATACTATAAATTGAACAACTTTTTTTTTTGTAAGAAAATCTGAAAAACATAAATCTAGTTTGTAACTAATGTAATCTAAGTGTGTCCTGTGAGACAGGTGGTCCACTAGGGTGTCTGACCTCAGGTAGAATGTTGTTGACAAGTAGTAAGAACTCATAATACGAGACCTTCCAAAGATGGACCTCTCTAGACAGTAAACAATGATGCTGTGTTTCCTCCTATTGTCCTTCCTATAGGCTGAGGCGTTGTCATTTCACTCCGATTAGCAGTGAATATCTCTCATCTTCTCTTCTATACAACAAGAGTCTGATACATCTGGATCTGGGATCAAACGATCTTCAAGATGATGGACTAGCCGTTCTGTGTAATGTCTTTCAGCAGTCAAACAGTAATCTTCAGGACTTGGAGTAGGTTTTCTGACTCCTTTTGGCTAGTCTCAACTAGGAATTGTCTGTATGGGTGGGGAAGGTATGGAGAAGAAGGCTGAGAATGAAATAGAAAAGAGTATAGAGCTGACTTTTTCTGATTGTGACAATCTGGGGAATTCTGCTCGTCAGATCTTTTAATAGAGTCACCATAGCAATTAAAACCAGTTTCCCTCGGGTAAGGATCTGGAGGCATCAGGATGAATAGGAGCAATATTAGTTTTTCTTGATTGTGCCCTAGTGAGCAATCTACTGGTGTTCTCTACTTTATGCAGTTGGAACTGAGCTACATCAGCTTTTCATGCAGGGCTATGTTTAAACTTGGGTGTATAATTAGGTGAATTTTCAAAAAACCGGATTTTCAAATGTATCCTATTTTTTACATGCAACTTTTTTTTTTCATTTTATTTACTTTTGTTGAGTTGGTTACCGTCATTTTTATTCCTCTGTTCTGCGTGTAACCTATGCATAGCCCTTGTGTCTGTCATTGTGATTATTATGTAGACATAACTTTGGTTTCCAAGAATATTTCAGAAAACATTTAAATGTCTATTTTAAATCTTACTTCAATAGCTAAATATTTAATATTTCACTGTAAATATTGTGGCTGGAATGAAGGAAGTCAGAGGTAGCAATTTCAGCTTTTGCATTAGGGTCTGTTGTGGGACTAGAAGCATAGGTAAGTCATTAAGGACTTAAATTATAGACCTAAGTGTCTTGTTACACCCAGAACTGTTTCTTACTGAATTGACTCATTACAACTAAACTCCCAAATAAGTTTACTAGTGTATTATGACATCTATAAACACTAAAATTGAGCTCTCTGATATAATAAACACTTGTAGTTCCTTAAGGGAAATATGTATATACGGAGTATTATGTGAACCTCTGAAATTTCCTTGATTAAGTTGAAGACAGTTTTATTAAATGGATAATATCATGAAATCCAATTCTTTTATTTCAACTAGAGATACAATGTTTAAGTGACCTTATATACTCAAGGGCTTTCCTCAGTTCCCCTTTTCTTAGTGTTGCTGTAAATACATAAACAAAATCATCCTTTTCTTAATGAACATAATGGTCTCTAAGCAAGAAAGAGATTCAAATCCCTGGGCAGCCCTCCTAGGAAGAAACTAAGCCTCATAATTGTCAGGCTCATTTCTCTTTCTTGCAGATTGATGGGTTGTGTTCTCACTACTGCATGTTGTCCTGATTTGGCTTCTGCAATTCTGAACAGCCCAAACCTATTAAACCTAGATCTTGGGTACAATGACTTGCAGGATGAAGGAGTGAAAATACTGTGCGAAGCTTTGAGAAATCCAAACTGCAGTATTCAGAGTCTTGGGTGAGTTGTTTTCAATTAGGAAAACGATACCTGTTTGGCTAGTTGTTTCATATGTGGCAAGAGAATGAAAAAGGGTGTGAGAAGGCAATTTACTGTAGGAAATCTGAATTTCAAGTAAATGGGTCAATACATTCCATGTTCTTTGGTATATGAGCCACATTTATTTGTATCTTAGTGACACACAAATGACAATTATTTTGTGGGCCCCATATTCTTCAAAGATTCCATTTGTCCCTAAATTGAAGTTTTTATTAGTGATCTTGTATCTGTAAAATACTATGTAAGTTACCAAGGATCTTGCAGTTTAATAAATTCTCTCACCCAATGTTCTGGGCACCACTTAGGTTCAGTCCTACATTTAATTTTTTACTTTTGAATTAATACTGGCTGGTACCTATACAACATGAATGTGCTGCCTATGTGGGAATCCCAGACAGAGGTTTCAACCTTTAGGATTTTAAGCCTTGTAGAAAAATTGTCCGTGACTCCTCGGAGAAGGTGCTGCCATTATTGTTTCCATTGGCTACTTACATAGTTTATCATAACAATGGTATTTTAACTGGTGGGTCTGAGATTTAATTTTATCTTTGACCTATAAAATAGCCTGTTACTGTTTCATGGGTACTAGCAGAAAACACAAGATTCCCATTAGAGGCAAAGGACTTTATTACTAATAGCATTGAGTATGAACATAGGATTTTTGTGTTAGTTCCCTTTGGCCCCCAGCTCTCACTAGGCTGTCATGGAGGGCCCACATGGATGCCTGAACATTGAATGGAATAACAAGTGATAAGCTGCCACTTTTTCCTGGTGAAATACCTTGTGCTTCAAGGCTGCTCCTTACATGCAAGGCCCTGGAAATTGGTCTAGGTAGATTCGTTGGAGCCTTGCTATTTGGTTAGCAAATGTGTAGGAGCGTGAAAGACCAATGGAAGTGTGCTCCCAACAGTGTCCGCGCCCTGTCCCTGTACAGCAGTCTTGGATTCTGGTAAATTGGGCCACTCTTGTTAATATGACCAAGGGACTGGAACCAGAGTTTTTCAATTAATCTCATATGCCCTTTAATTATGGCTGTAATTGGTAATACTGCAAGTACAGGAGGCCAACTTGAACTGATTTCAATCATGACCCTATGGTCTTGAACTCAGCCAACTAAGTCCCAAGGAGGTTTAACAGGTCTATTATGACCACAAAGGAATTGAGCATGATATGTTGATCTGTGGTGTCAGTGAAACTGAAAAAGGACAAAACATAGGCCAGAAGCAACCCAGGTTCCCAGGAAGGACATTCAGTGGCTTGCTGTTCCCTCCCAAGATATGTATAAGCCAGAGGAGCATAGGACACTCTTAACTGGGATATGCTGTTATGTTTGGTTTGTGCTCGCATTACGCTGGTTTGGTTACTCTGTAGTCAAACTGGAAATTACAGCTGCCTAGGGGCTGGGGAGATGGCTCAGTGGAATAAGCACTTCCCTGGCTAAGCGCAAGGGCCTGAGTTCAATCCCCAGTTCTGCAAAAAAAAAAAAAAAAAAATTACAGCTGCCTCACTGGCCTTAGATGGCCTTAGAGGGACAAGCTTATAATTCGTATCAGCCAAAATGAAACTGTGCTGGGGTCATAATCGTACACACATGA
>NW_004524910.1:412151-413893 GCF_000260255.1 Octodon degus
TGGTAGTAAAGACCCATTTTTTAAAAAATCTTTACGTTTCACAAATTTACAGTGAAAATTTCAAAGTCCAAAAGGGGGCGCTCAAGCATCATTTTTGGCTGCAGTCCCAGCCCAAATGGAATCCTAGTACAGCACTCAGTGGAAAAAGAGGATATGTACTTCTTGAAAGCGAGGGTTCCTGGAGCCCACCCGGTATGGAGCCAGCCTAGAGGTTTGCTCCCAGCTAGTCTGTTCAAAGACCCCAGAGGTGGTCATTTTGGTATCCGGGTGGCTTGTTGGTTCTCCAAGTCCCTGTAGATGATGTGTCTGCTGAGTGAGCAGTGTTGTTCTGCTGTCCAAGGAGTCCACAAGATCATAATACTCAGCCCAGAAACTAGACAGGGGCTGGGGAGATAGCTCGGCTGTCTGAGTGCCTGCCTAGCAAGCGCAAGGATCCAGGTTTGATTCCTAGCACTGCATGCTGTGCTGGCCCGGGTGTGCCATGCCTGCTCCTGAAACTGGGCGTGAGTACACCTGTAATCCAAGCATTGGGGAGGCTGTGACAGGAGAATCACTATGAGTCTGAGCTATGTAGTGAGACCCTGTACCAAATAAAAGAATAATAAAAAGAATTAGACAAAGCCTTACCTTCCAGGCCAGGGAACCAAAGACTTATGTCTGTAGTGGCCAGCTCACCTCACCATGCCAGGCCACACCACACCACTGCTCTGCTGAAAACATCTTCCTGCACCAGTAAAGGACTAGAAAAAGGCCAAGTTGAGTATAACAAAGGACAGTTGAGGAAAACTGGACAGTTACTATGAGGAGCTAAGGGGGCTTCCGCACAGGAAGTCCCCAAGCTCTTGTCCCTAGCTCCTTTTATTGGGTGCTAGTGTCTTTCCTACCCCCTCAGTGGGCACTTGTCAGTATCTGATCTGTTGCTTTGACTGTCTTTGTTCCTCACCAAGGCCTTGTGGCCATCTGGTTTCTTCCTGTCTCTTTGTGATGAATCAGGGAAGGGGGAGGGCCTATGGGGAAGACAGTTTACTTACTGATTATGTAAAGGTAATGTGTGAGTGTCTGTATCTGGTGCAGTATTATATTGATGTTAAGGTGAGAACATACAGACGCATGTATGCGCAGGTATGTGTGCATTTGTGTCTTACATTTTAAAAAGTCCTTAGGCGGCTGTCCCTTATCACCCTTTCATTTTGTCAGGTGGATGAGGGGAGCTGGCTTTCTTGGTAATTGTGTTACTGGACCTCTTCCCTAGTCTAGCTAGGTGGCTTTGTTTTGTTTGACTATTCTAACTGCAGTCTACCTGTGAAGGCAGAAACCGCTTTTAGTAAGTTTCCTTCCTGATCTTAATAAGGCTCAACGAGAACTTTCTTTCTCCTGTCTTTTCCTTCCTACTGGGCACCCTTCCCCTGCACAGCCATGGTGTAGACCACTGACAGCACTACTTTCAAATGGAGTATGATAGCTCAGTTCCTCATTCTGTTCGTTTTCCTTTGCACTGTTGTTCTCTGTATTTTATTATTATTGGTATCCTTGGGGATTAAACCCAGAGCCCTGAAGTGCTCTCTTACTTCTGAGCTACACCTCCAGCCTCTATTATTTATTCCTTTTCTCTGTATATCATCACACATGCTCTTCTAACAAGTATTCTTTATAAGCAATGGGTGAAAATTAGCAGGTTCCTTAGTAACTAAGGAATGGAGAAAGACATGTCCTGATATATAGTACATAGCTCAAGATCCAGT